>NC_080394.1:14914243-15214243 GCF_028751815.1 Salvia miltiorrhiza | reverse complement strand
TATTAAATGTGAAAATATAAATTACTACATGTACTATTAATATTATTAATATTAATATTATCTTATCATTTATTATTTGTAGTGGGCAAATTTTGTATAGTTCATTTGAATAAATATTTGCGGTCCAAACGTCTAGCCCAATCCAAAAAATTGAATTAATTCCAATTAATTCAGCCCGTACTATAGGTCATTAAAGTCCATCGATCCAAACACTAGAAAGGGCAACGACTTGGGGGAGAAGGCAAGAAACTAGGTCAGGGATACGATCCCACCAATATCGGAACGACTAGGGTTTAAGGAGACGTGCCAGCAAAACCCTAGCCGGCTACCATAGTGTAAATCAAGACCGACTATGTCATTCAAGCCATCCATTCATTCATACTCTCAGCTACTCCACTCACTCACGTTCTCTACTCTCTTCACGCACTTGCTCGATCTCTCCGCCTCCACACTTTCACGTTCTGGATTGGGGCTTGCTCGGACCAGTCAGACAGACCAACCAGACAGACTAGTTGTTGGGAACCCCATGGAATATCTTGTTTTGTTTTGATGATACCAAATCCTTAGGTTTAATATGTAATAGACTAGAACAGTTTGAACTCAAGTGTTAGAGTTCGTTTCTAGTTTAGTTTGCGGCTCTGAAGACTGAAGAACGAAGGACTGAAGACTGAAGAGTGAAGTTACCAACTGAAGTATCAGTTGAAGAATCAGTTCGGAACTGATTACTTAATGCGTGCCACGTGGACTCAGCGGACTGATACTAAAGACAAGTATCAGTTAAACATTCTTCCTCGGACTGGACTTCCAACGTTCAAAAGGAAGCCACGTACTCACATAGTACAACCGCATTAAATGCAGAGATCTTAGGATCATCCCTCTCTGCAGAGGTCATTCCTATTTGGTGGCTACTTTATCAGAGACGTCGCATCTCCTGCTCTTCAACATAGCCGTTCCCACCAAACAAGGAACCTCGAAGATTGAAGCCTCAGCCCAAATTCAGAAAGCTCTCCAACGGAAGAAATCTTGAAGACGTTCTCCGCCAACGGATCTATTCAAGATCTCTCCTATAAGTAGTGCTCAAGGATCACTTCAATCTTCACCGATTCAACGACATAAGCTGAAGCTCTGCCAAAATTGCTACTCAGCCCAAAGTTTAACCTCCCCAAAGCTTGAATCGAAGAAGAGAATTCCAAAGCCAAAATCAGTCACTGGTGATTACACACATTCTCTTAGACCTTAGGCAAATATCTGTTTACCCAGAAGCCTAGGTCAAACTTGCTCCAAAGAACTTGTTCTTTGAAGTTTAGTTGGCAAGTTTTCAAACCTCCTTTCGAGATATAGAATCGAGTGTTTGATGGTAAAGGAGTTCATGAAGGTACTCTGACACCGTGAGATCCTAGTGCAAGGTCGTGCTAGGAGTGAGAAATCCAGCGCGAGTGAAGTGTTGGTACTGAAGAGTGGAATTTTCAGTGGAACAGTTGTGTGCAACCGGCAAACACACGGTTCGGTTTGCAGTGCACCAGTTAAGCACTTGCGGAATGGAGTGTTGGTCTGATCAACCGATCGTGGATGTAGGAAGTGTTTTTTGAACCACGTAAAAGTCTCTGTGTTATTTACAGCTTTCAGTTTTACATTCTTACTTGTGTATTTAGATTTGATAAACTGAATTCTGATTAACTGCATAGAGAAACCTAAGACTAACAACGTGCTCAACCGAGGCTATTACGAAACAAAGTTATTTCCGCTGCATATGATATCAATCTGACTGATCTATCCTCTGATAGTCAGGAAGATTTATATCATCTCTGTTTTAGCAAACTCGACTGAAGCTTTTACGTGCATCAGTTAAGTTCTAGTAACTTAACTGATAACTCTTTACTGAAGAGTCTTTCAGTATCAGTCGTCAACCATGTTGGTTAAAACTCTTCTCTGTTAATAGGTGTCTTAGTTTGCTTGTAAAGTTTCGTTTTATCTCTATCTTGAGATCCCTCTGTTTTTAGAGGAAAGAAAAATAGCCCATAGGTGTATTCCCCCCCCATACACCTATTCGAGACCCTCCGGACCTAACACTAGTTCGACCGACAAGATTCACTAGCTCACATTTACTCTACTGTTTAATTAACTTTATGCATTATATTCGTTTTTCCATGGACACCTCCACTTGTGCTTTTAGAAGGGCTCTAACATGTTTGTAGTTTCAGGTTGCTAGTGTTCACTGACCCGGACGACGTATCCGACGTACTATTTCGTGATTGTAGGATTCATCCCCAACACTATTTCTGTCCCAACTAATTTGATCAATTTTTTTTTGAATCGTCCCAATTAAGTTGATCAAGCTTTTTATATGGAATAAATATAAATAAAGAAGTATCTAATTATTTATTTAATTTATTATCAAACACATTTAAAATATTATTTCATAAATTTCATGTCAAAAGAAGCTGATCGCAACACAGAGAGTAATTTTCGGATTCATTATATGCCAGAATTTTGCGTTTGTGAACATGTAAAAGAAGAAAAAACACATTGCTTGAGATTTCGTTGTGTTGGGGATAATGATTGAAAACCTGAGCCTCCTGAAACCGAATGACAGGATAAAAAATTACAAACATCATTGAGAGCATATGTATTAACTCATAACTTCGCTCATTAGAGGATTCTAATATTATTGTAATAAAACAACATATTCCATTTTAGTTAATACTAATTTCGTCATTGATATTAGGATAGCATGTAATGTGTTGTCATAGATGCATTTCAGGACCAAAAAGGATTTTCAATCCCCTTTGATTTTGTTCCAATTGCCTTTCAAAATCGATGTAGCAATTTCAAATTGTTTAGTATGAACTAAAATGGAATATGTTGTCAAGCAACTCGTTAGTAAAACAAGAATTGAAACAATGTGTGTGTTGGCCTATCAGTAGGTGACTAATGCCTAAGATTTGGGGTCTTGGGTTCGAGTCCATCGTCGTGTCGTCTTGAAGTTTCTTTATTTATTTGTATAATTTATCCAAAAAAAAGGAATTGAAACAATTGTGCGGTCTTTAATTTTTGTGTGCGTGTGTTAGTCTAGCGGTAGGTGATTAATGCCCAAGGCATGAGGTACTGGGTTCAAGTCCATCGTCGTGCGTTTTTTAAATTTTTTTTATTTACTTGTATAATTTATATAAAAAAAATTGAAACAATCAACTACAAATATCATGGCACGCCCACACACCCCGGAGGGTTGGTGGACGCACAACATTGATATCATTAGGGATGCGGTGATTAGAGATCTTTCTGTGCATAGTCATGTTCGCCAAAAATGCTAGTTTTTTTTTCCTTCCGTATTGCTCTTGTGGCTTCTGGCGGATGAGCGCTTACGGGATCATGATGGTGTTCTGCTGGATGGGTGGAGGTGACGCACCGTTCATCTTTTTTTCATGTTCCGGGTGCGCTCGGACATGGGAATGGCGTGGTCGCAGGTTTTGGAAGACTCCGCGTGGATCGGCTGCGCAACAGCCAGACTGTCGGCGTAGAGTGTTTGGGCACCCAGCTGTGCTGTTGTTGTTGGCCTGGCTGCCAGCTTTTTATAGCCTTTTATTCTCTTGCGATGACGAGAGCTACTGCTCAGGACATCTTCCTGGTTGCCGACATTTCAACAAACAATTGGCGGATGTTTTGCTCCTATGGCTGCTTGCACTGTGGGGCGCTTGGCTGGATGATTTGGAACGTCTCTTGGCCTTTTTGCAGGCGTTGGGTGAGCTCAAGCCTGGGGCTGGGTGGTCGGGTTCCGTGGTTGGCACCGCGGAGGCCTCTCTCTCATTTGGCGTTGCTTTCTTCGGCTGTCTTTGATGCTTTCGCATCGGTAGCTACTGTTTCTCGTGGTTCTTGGGCCCTTACTGCTTTGAGTTATGGTGGTGTTCTTCGGTCTTCTGTTGTTATCAGCTTCGAGGTGACCGGGTTTACTTGGGAGCGATGGTTAGGCCGGAGCTCCCGAAGTACTCCCACCCTTGTTGCTGCGTCGGTTTTATTTTATTAGATTTCTCTTAGACGAGCACTCTTTTTTCTTGTTATGGTTTTCTCCGATGGATTTTCTGTAACAAGGTTTTAATGAGGCTCGGCCCTTGGTTAGCACTATGTGCTTTCTTGAGTTTTTTTTTTCCAACAATAAAATCGTATTTTAATAACCGATCAGAAGTGGTCCCCAAGGGGACACCAAGCGGCGCAATCTCCTCTGTGAAAACAGTGAGGTCCCGGGTTCAAACCCCACTGCTCCCCCTCCCCAACTCCCCTAAGTCAAAAAAAAAATAAAAAAAATAATAATAACCGATCATAAGTGACAATACAAGGAAAAAGGCATGGGCGATCTCACAACAAAGACGTGAATAATACTCTCTCCGTCCCAACTTTTAGTATCCAACTTTCCTTTTTTGATCGTTCCATATTTTGGTATCCATTTCAATTTTTAGTAAAAGTAGGCGGAGCCCTTACTCCACTATAATTATTTTAACTCGCACAAAAAAGATGAGACTCTTATTCCACTTACAACACATCAATCACTTTGTTAAAATTTGTGCCGTTCTCAACTAGATACCAAAAGCAGTGACGGATGGAGCAGATGGAAATTAAAATGAACGTACAAATTATAGTCAAATATTGAGTTTCACCCTAGGCCCTAAAGTATGTAAATTATAGAGACAAATGACAAGTTGCAATATAGTAAGGTATTAAATCATGTGGCCTCTAACAACACTCCAATTCTTGAAACACCCACCGGTAACCCAATCACTCCCCCTAGACTTTTTCTCTGCAACTTGCACCCCTACTTTTAAATATCCCACACCCCTCTCTCTTTCCCTCTCTCTCTACACCAAAATGTATCCATCGTCTACATCCTCTTCATCCCAGGGCTCAATGGGCAGCAGCAGCAACGGCGGCGGCGGCGGTGGACTCATACGCTACGGCTCCGCCCCGGGCTCCCTCCTCACCGCGGCGGTCGACTCTGCGACCCGCGAATTCTCGGCGCTCGGGCCTCAGGCTCAACCCGGCCCGGCCCGTTACTTAGCCTCTGAATCCGCCGCAATGGCGAGGCGCGGCAATCCAAGTGGCGAGGAGCACGCTACAGCTAACACCACGATTGGTTTGCAGCCCTCGTACGGCTTCGGCGGCGGCGCGTCTTCTACTGCGTTGCTGAGGCAGAGTAGCTCGCCGGCGGGATTTCTCAATCACTTAGCAACGGCGGCTGGAGATAGAAATGGTACGTATATATCTATATATATTCTATACGCATTTCGCACTCTATTCGTCGTTCATTGGGTGCTTGCTGAAATTTATATGATTCTTTTGCTTACTTCTTTGTTTTACATGAAATGACCATTTCGGCCTTTCCATTTTTCAAATTCAAACTCCTAACACTAGTAAATTTTTGCTCTTTAATTTCGATGTACAATCGCTATATATATTTTTTCTGCTTATTTTTGTTGTTTGATTTATCATTTATGCCTGTGTGTGCATGCTACTAAGAATGTTTTCTAGGTGATATTCTGTTATTTTGTGTAAGTTTTTTTTTTAAACCTAAATGATTGACTGATCTAGTTCAATTAGGAAAATTTTCTGAAAAAATGTTCATTTTTTGTTTGTTACATCCAATTGGAAGCCGCCATGTAATTTCGTATAACTTCACTGACAGCCTGGCGTATATATCACAAAAAAATACTTTAATATCCGACCTTATACTTGATAATTAATATTCATTCTAACAATACACATTACTATGATAAATGTATATATTCAATCCAATAAAAGTCATATAGTTGTAGCTTTTTATAAAAATGAGTTATTAAATAATCACACTCTGACAGTTTTTAAAAATGTTTTTACGAGAATACACATTACAGAATACTTTAAAAATGATTTTTCTGACTATATGTTGCCATTGATTCTTAAATACGGTAGTTATTGCTACAAGAATTAATATAATATTTTAGTATTATACGTATCGTAACCTTTACCATGGAATTAATACCTATTTTTCACATTGTGGACGGCACTGGGTTTTAAGAAAAGTGGTGGATAGTAGTGGATATGTAGTGAGTGGAGTTTGGGTCCCACAATTGTTGTGAGTGGAAGTTTGTGGACCCTACTTATATAAATGGAAGTGGAAACGATATCGCGGACGGACCGAAATGGCAAATGTGGAAACGATATTGCGGACGGAGGGAGTATATAGTTATCCTAACTCTATATTTTGAAAGTGAAAACCCTTCAAGTTCTCAATAAATAGTACTACATGGAAAAGAGTATATAATTTCACTCAGTCTTGTCCATCAAGTGGATTCAAGGTCTCTAAAGTTTAATTCATTTACAACTACTCATTATTTAATCAAAGTAACTATATAGTCTAAAAGATGTATCCTTTTGTTCTTAAAAGATACGAGTTAATGAAGGGGCAAATCAGTAAATCCGTGTGGGGTTAGCACCAACTTGTCTCACAATATGTGACAAAGAGTAGACTCAACACCCGATATTGGATGTGCATCCATCAATATTTGGAGTATTTAAGCACCCACAGTCTTCAACCAAACCACCTTGTCCTTTTCTCATTCCTTGCTCATCTTACTATACTAATAAATATTGACTTAGTTAAACAAACCAACTAGCAAGTCGTTCAAACTTAGTTTTACTTTTTTATTTTTATTTTTATGGAAAAAATTATCATTATTTTACGTAAACAATAATATATTTAGGTGCACAATCGTGATGGAAATTCATGACTTAAAAAGTATTAGAGAGAGTATCAAATTCATGATTTTTAAATTACGAGATCTCTCGTTCCATCAACTAGCTCTCAAGTTTATAAAATAGAGCATTTTTGCACATACAATTTAAAGAATATGACATTTTTGCATATTAATACTTTATTTTTAACTATAAAGTATTCATCACTTGGCACAAGGAAGGCATGTAGCTATAGGATGAGATTTGTTTTTTTTGGTATCATGTACTTCGATTTTTACTCCATATTTTATGCTATTATTATACTTTATATTATATATATATATATATATATATATATATATATATATAGTTGTGCTCGTAACATGATAAAAAAAAAAGTTTCTAGAAAACTTATAATTTAAAAATATTAGACAAAAATTGCAAATATAATTATATGAATTTCGTTATTGATAAGCTTTTCAATATGCACAATAATTCTCATCATATATTTAAAGATCATGGTTTATTTTCTGATTCATTCCTTTCAAAATGACGTGCATGTGTTTACTTATTATTGTTAAACTTGTGCGTCATTTACATTAATTTCCAAAAGCAGTATGGGTAATCTTACTTCAAATTAAAGATTTATACACTAAAGGGGGCCGCTCCAATGAGACCCCCTAATTTTAGTGAGATCTAGGGCACGATCTGATGCGTTTATTTTATCAATCACATGGCTGATATTGTATATGGAGGGTGATTTTTTTTCGCGTGGTTCGAATCCTGGAGGGAGCAGAATATTTTAAATTTTGTTATTCATCAGTAAATACTGCATTGTTCATCAGTATATACGGCCCTGTTCATCAGTATATATGTCTTATTCATTACGAATTTTTTAAATTTTATTTTTCATCAGTATATACATCTTGTTCATTAGATATACGTTTTGTTCATTAGTATTATATGTCTTATTCATTGTACTCATGTTACACGAAAAATAGGGGGTCTCACTGGAGCGCGCCCCTATATATACTGGCACCCGATAGCGCACTTATCTTATTTATTCTTTATATTGGAAAATATATATCATATTATTTTTGCATGATGACATATGTTTTAGACTAGTTAATTCCAAGATTCAGGTTCGTTTATAGTTAAAAAGATCAATTTGACTTGACATTAACTAATTTTTAATTTCTTTGGAATACTTTTCACATACAATTTTTAGATACACTCATGGATGTATTATATCTTTGGGTGTAACAAAGTTTAGCTACATCCACGTACATATACTTTTATTATACATAAAATATAAGTAATATTTGTTATATTTCAAAAAGTAACAAATTTTGTGACATCTATCCATGCATGTAACTATATTTGTTACCTTTAAAGCTGTCACAAATATCTTTGCTACACACAAGTGTCACAATATATTTTTGCTCTCTTTCTCAAATTTATTTTATTACTTTAATTTTTAATAACATTAATTTTTCCAATAACTAATTATAAATATATTATTATCATATACACTTTCACATACACAGAAAATAACTACACATTTACATGTCACAAAATTAGCTACATCCTTAAATATCAATAAACTTTGTGACATATTTTTATTTTTGTGCTATACATAATAGCTAGTTTGTGCATTGCACCTATGCAAATGCTAGTTTGTGCTTGAAAATGGATTTATGCTATACTCATAAATGTAAATATAGTCAAAATCTTTTGTCACAATATTGTGCTTTATCCCGTACTTAATTTCATCGATTTGTGTCGATATATAAACTCCTAATTAAATTTGTGATGTGATCGCGAAAATGGTCAAATCAAAATAAATGGTTTTCTATATCACATGGTTGGTAACTTGGGATTTCAGTATTATTTTCTTTATCGTTTTTGGATTTGAAAAAAAAATTAATTAGTTAAGCCGTTTTAATTGCTGTCACTTTTACGACATAAAATTAATTTGTGAATGCAAGTTGAAGATTTCTTTGTTTTTATTTAATTTTAAATTTTTGAGGAATGCAAGTTGAAGAATTAAAAATCATAAAAGGGGGCAACGCCCATAGGTGACTGACAGTTGAAATTTGCATGGATGGTATTATATAAATAGATTAATTAGAAATCATCACTTTGCTCAATAATGGAAAGGTACATTGTATTCCTATTGCTATTTCAAACCACGGGGAGTGCCACTCACGTGCCTTGCAAGTGGCCTAAACCACCATCATCAGCCCAATGTTTTCGCATAAAACACCCTAACATGTACTAATATGCATCTATTTAAATTAATATAATACTTGTATTTGTCCATATTATATAATACTAAATATACTTGATTAAACAGTATATTCTAAAATTTGAAAATTAAAAACGAACCTCAATGTATATTTTATCTTTGAATAAAAGAAATCCCCATTCAAGATTTAATAGTAGCTTCATTCTAGGTCTCTTTAGCGTAGAGCAGAGCTAGTGGGCTTTTTGCATAGCTTCGTGACAGAGAGTCTGCTCGAATGCTTTAAATGCATGATATTTATAATTTTGATTTGAAACTATAGTATATGATTTTACATTGTATTCATAGGCATAAATGTCATATTCCTTAAATTGTATATGAAAAACGTCTTATTTTATTAACTTAAACATTTTATGCTCAAATTTGAATAAAGAACTTATTTTACCTTTTGATATTGGTGACTTTGTTTGATTTTTTATGAAAAAATCTTACATATTTGACTGATATGACAATTTTCTATAAAAAAATATATAAGAAAAATATGAAAAAAGAACGATTTTGCAGCTATGAGTTAAGAGTTCATCTAGCCGGTGGCTGGATCATCGATCTAGCCGCCAGGGCGGCCAGATCATTTTATCGGGTGGCTAGATGATGTAGCCATTCACCGATTAGATGAACTATTGACTTATAATTGTCAAATCGTTTATTTTTCAAAATTTTCTTACACATTTTGTGACCGATAGCTGTCAAATTTGTCAAATGTATAAGACTTTCACAAAAAATAAAGCAAAATCATCAATATAAAGTCTTGGACATATAATGTTTTTTGTTTATAAAATAGGGCTTTTTTCATATACTATAAGAGTAGAGCATTTTAAAATTTTCATATAATATAACCAAAATGTCCTATTAGTAATATAGAATGAAAAGTTTCTATTATTGAATTACTGTGTGTGGCTTAGTATATATAATCACATACATACAGGAATGTTTTTAGAAATATGATTATGGTTTTGGTTACATATATATGTATATTATATTCTGGTCAACTAATCAGACCTTTATAATTTCAGACTTTAAAATAATTACAATTATTAATTAAATCCATTATTCGGACGAGTTTGACGTCGTTCGCCTATACCAACTATTGTTTTAGATTCCTGTGACCTTTTCGCCTAAATTGACCGCAACCACTCTAGTTTTAATTTCGATACATGAAACCCTTAACGTAACTCGATATATGCATATATATGTGATTGCATCATGTATTAATAAAATAGTGTTGCATAAACAAGTTCTACCAATTAGTGAACAGTAAACCCTAATACATTTCTTAATTTTCACGCAATAAAACACATTTCAACATTGGTTTCCAGATTCGCACAGCTAGCATAATAATTAGAAGGTATCATTCCAAAACAAATGATTTTATTTTTTTCACAATACAGCAGGATTTTCAGTCACGAGAGGCATAGGCAGCTACAATTCAAAGGGAATAGGTGAGACCGGCGGCGGCATATCCAGACTGAATTCACAGCTCAGTTTCACCGGAAAAGAATCGCTCTCTCGCATCTCCGAAGAAGCTGAGGCCGCCGCCATGGACAACCACCAAAAGAAGTCTTATGCCACCACTAGCGGTGGCGGCGCTTTCGGAATGTGGGAACCCAGCAGTAATCCTATAATGTTTTCAGTCGCGCAGTCGAATCGGGGCAAGAACGTTGGCGACGGTCTTGACGCCATCGAATCTCAGGTGCATACATAATCTATATATTTAAAGAAACTTTTTTTGCAACATATATTCTTTCATTTTTCTATTAGTACATTTTTTTATAGGAGATATTTAAATAAACATGTAACGAAGAATCTCGTGGCCATTGATGATTATACATATATGAAGATGAGATTGATGAATTAAAGTTGAAGTTAGAAGTTGCATATTGTATCAGTTTCAGTTTAGCATATCGCAAACAGCGCAAGACATGGCATCAATGGAGAAGTTGCTCAACATCCCACAGGATTCTGTAACATGCAAGATTCGAGCAAAGCGCGGCTTTGCTACGCATCCTCGTAGCATTGCGGAACGGGTAATTTTTCGCTCTCTTTTCATATTTCATGTCTCACACTATTCATATAAAATTTTATGTACAACGGAAAAAGGTATATATGATTTAGGTATACTCTTACTAATTTCCATCCAAAAGTATCCATGGAATTTTTTTGAAATATGTTCGTTAATTATGAGTATATATAGAATATAGTCATGCATCATGTGTTCCAATAATGCCTTTAAGGGTCTTAATTTGGACATACCGCGAAATTCTTTAGCATAGGACATTAAGTTTTCTTCATGTCTATACTGGCTGCATTATCTTTTGTTTATAAATTTATCATGGGAAATGAGGAATAACAAAAAAAAATCTCCATTTAAATGTCTTCTTTCTTTTTTCCTCATTTCCTACAAAAGAGGATTTCGCTTTTTCCCATTCTTCCTTTTCACTTCAAAGATTTCCCCTCACCAAAAATGGAGGATAATATTATCCCCTTTGGAGGCATTTAGTTTCAGTGATAATGCATTATTGATAAAACAATCCATCTTAATCAAGTGTGTGATTTGCTTGATTGAGCCCATGAATAATAAATTAGCCCATATCTAATTATCCAAATGAGTGATTGTTTATCACCCCAAAGTTGGATGGATTGTTTAATCACCCTTCCAATCCTAGTAATCTTATCAATCTTATCTATTAAACTAAACACCTTCTTTAAAAATAAAGAATGAATGAGAAAGGGTGAAATTCTATTTTGTAAGGGAATGAGGGAAAGAAAATGGACATTTAAAGTGAGAACTTTATGTTATTTCTCATTTTTCTATGATAAATTTATCAATAAAAGATAATACATGCACTTTATAGAATTGATGATCATTTAGTATGGGGCGGTGATAAACCAAAACTATGCACAAATGGATTAGTGAAATAAGCACATGCGTAATTAATTAATATTCATTATAGATAGGTTAGCTATTTTTAACATATATCGCTCTCAAAATAATCGTATAATTAAAGCATGATCAAGAAACAAATCTCTAGGACCACTCTTTCTTTAGTTTCGATCGAGCTAGTCATACTCTTTAAAGGGTTAGTAATAATCGACTCCAAATTAACAACTTATATATCCATAAAATAAAATAAAAAAAAAAATCTGTATCTTGTGCATGCATGATTGCCTGCAAATTAGGAGTTAGTGAAAGACCACATTTTGTTTTTTCCAATGGAACTGGTAGATAGTTTTACACGTTACAGATCTACATGTACTTATGATATCACTTAAAAGTCATTTGTAATCACTAGCAAAAAGACACGTGTTTTCACCAAATTAAAAAAGTTTCACAATATACCATAGACTGACTTAATGTGCAAGCGCGCGAAGATTTAGGGTTATAATCAAGTCGAGTCAAGTTAAAATCGAGTATTTGCATGCATAAGATTGACTCGTTCATTATTGAGTAAACTATTCCGAACATGTGGAGAAGGTAGCTCAAAAGCCACCACTTTAAGCTTTGAGATGGAGTCCACTAATTCGAGTGGGCTCTCTTGAGATAGTTCAAGCAGTTTATAAGTTAGCTTGATTCATAGACACCTCAAATCTTATTGGAATCACGTTTGTTAGAAATTTAAGTTTTAAATGAGATGTGGGTTGATTATGATTATATGTAAGTTATTATGACGATGATATGACGTGAATAATTTACCTTAGATGAATCAACTTCTAGTAGTATATATATTCTTTACTATCGTATATATATATATATGATCACACACACAAACACACAACAAATTCAATAATTTTATCTCCAAAAAAGAAAAAGAAGAAGATAAAAGAGAGAACTCAATACTCGTCATATGGTTCGTTGTGTGACATATATATGTCCACACCGGCCCCATGTCCCACAACTATCTCTACCCATATTCTAATCATTGGTCGTCAATTAAATATATATTCAACCATTGACAAAAACATAGACTAATTTGTAAATTAATTTTTCATTAACTTCACAAACAGATTTCTCTGTTTAATACTTGAATTTGTTATGGCAATGAGTTGGAGTTGTGTTATGTAGGAGAGAAGGACACGAATCAGCGGCAAGTTGAGGAAATTGCAAGATCTTGTTCCAAACATGGATAAGGTTTACTTCACTCTCAAGCAACGATTTATATAATTATATACTCCCTCCGTCCCACTCAAGACGCAACATTGCTTTTGGGCACAAGATTTAAGGAGTCATATATTAAGAAGTGATAAAATAGGAGAGAAGAAGTAATAAAGTGATAAAGTAGGAGAGAGAATGTAATAAGAAAATATTTAATTAGTGATAAAGTAAGAAAGAGAAAATAAAAAAGTGATAAAGTAGGAGAGAGAATGTAATAAGAAAATATTTAATTAGTGTTAGTTTTTGCCAAATAAAGAATGTAGCATCTTGGTTGGGACGGCCCAAAAAGGAAAATGTTGCATCTTGGGTGGGACGGAGGGAGTATATAGTATTTGTTTGTGTTTTACATGTATATATGTTGGTTGCAGCAAACTAGCTACGCCGACATGCTGGATCTAGCAGTGCAACACATAAAAACCCTTCAAGATCAGGTTGAGGTCAGTATATATATAAACCCTCGATTTTTAGTTCACACTGCACACACTTATTTCTATATATATATTTAAAAGTTGCTGAAAATTGTGTTATAATTCTTGTCTGAGAGACTAAAATGATGTTGAATTCAGAGTCTGTAAGAAAATTGGTGATTTCACACAGCCTTGCATGCACGCACCCCCGAAAATTCTCATTTATTAATGCCTAGTTAATTTGTTTCTGCTATGATCACATTTTCAGTACCTCTCAAATAATACATGTTTGAGAAATTTCTGTATTATTTTGGCAGAAATTGAACCATGATCTTGATAGCTGCTCATGCGGATGCAAGAAGACGTGAGGCGAAGATGCGTTTCACCTGCGGTAGGATGTGTATATAGATCGAGAAGGAACTAATTAATATATCTAAAGCTATATCTACGTGATCGCTGCTTCTGATTTTTGGATGTAAATTTGTTAATCTAGTTTCCACTTTCAAATTCTAATTACTTGTAACAAACTTTTTATCATCAAATTTTTCAATCTATTTGGTATGAGATTCTTAGACAGGACGACTTAATCTAGTTGTTTTATGAGGTTTTGGCCTTAATTACTCGTTTGTGTTATGTATTTTCAATAAATATTCTTTATTGTCTGACATCTTGGTATTTTTATTAAGTATTTTTCCAATGATGTATAAATGTATGCTTTACTATATATCCATAAAAAGTTAATGAATTTATATATATGGTTTTAATTCATTTTATCTATAGCGGGAAAACTAATTACTATATATACTAATTTATTTTTATTTTTTTGAAGAGATTTTTGTCTTCTTTCTATTTTTTTCAATGAACTGGTCACACATATACTGGTTTTACTGACAATGTAACTAAGAGTTCAAGACAAATCCCTTCTCCCATTTGAAATTCCAGCCTCTCTATATACAAATGAAGCAAAAAGATTGTACTAATTAAAAATTTCAAAATCAATTTTCGGATTAATTTTATCTAGAAAACAATCGCATCGAAAATGATCAGCACAAAAACTACAAACTACTCCCTCCGTCCCGTTAATCATGGCTCAAAACTTTTCGGCACGGGTATTTAGGAGAGTAAAATTAAGAAGTAAAGTGTATATCCCACAAACTTAATTTAGTGTTAATTTTAATTAAGAATTGTTGCCACTGTTCTCTATCCCTCCCTAATCTCCTTCCACAGTCAGCTCCCTCCCCTAATCTCCTTCCACAGTTCGACCGGCGAAACAACGGCAAAAACCACCGCGCCACCGTCTCATTTCTCTCTTTACCGGATCCTGAAACCCGCCCCCCTCTTGCTCCGATTTATAGCAACAGAGCTGCCGCCAGAGCTCTATATCACCAAATCCATCGACACCACCCTTCGTCTCATCTCCCTCCTCTAATTCCCACCGACGGCGACGCCACCCACCTAACGCCGCCTCCCTTCGCCCACAAACCTAACAACAGAAAACTCAACAACAACACCTAAAAGAGAGAATGATTTCAGAGATTTGTTGCACCCTTTTCGTACACCGTCCTTGGCCGAGGCATCCGAGATCTGCAGCAACCTCAGCGAAACCACAACGACGACAGAAGGTCCGAGCCCTCTCCGGGCAGGCACGACCCGTGGAGGAGAGGGGGAGGCGCCGGGAATAGAAATAGTGAAGGAGAGGGGAAGGGGCCGAAGAGAGAGGGAGGTCGGCGTCGCGGTGGAGGGAGGTCGGCGTCACGGTTCACCTCTGCATCGCCGCCAAAGCTCCTCGTCAGAGGCGCCACGAGTGAAGAGATCTGCGGCTGTAAGGCGCGAAGCTCGCGAACTGTCTCGCCGTTGCTAGATCAAGTGTAGAGAGAGCGTCGAAGAGAAGAGTGTAGAGAGAGACACAGGCGGTGAAAAAATCGATGAAATGAGAGAGAGAGAGAGAGAGAGAGAGGAGCGACCTGGAGTTTATGAGAATTAAAATTTGATAGAATTAGAGTTTTATACGGTAATTAATTAAGCAATTAATCTAGCCCTAATTATTGCCCAAAAAGGAAACGAGCCAATTTACATAGGATGGCTCAAAAAGAAATACGAGCCATGAATAATGGGACGGATGGAGTATTTGTTAGTATTTAATTACTACTATCATGTTGAGTGTTGTCCCGGTTTGCATGCATGTTGCACAGAACAATCACGTGCAGGTAAATTTCTCTTTCCATCCATGAGATACCATTTTTCTGACATTATGAAGAACAGTTCTGAAATAGGAGCACCAAATAGGGCCGGATCCCAAATTTATTATTAAGGGGGTTGACTTTGTTGACGTATACGTCTGAAAATATTTGCATAGGTTCGAGGACAGGAGCCAATGTTTTTTTAGCATTTCATCATTCATTTATGTCCAAGTAAAATTTTAATGAGCTTAGAATTAATAGAACACAATCACTTACCATTATAAATAGTTGTCCACATTTCACTAATACAACAATTATATTGAAATCATATAAAGACCTACCTCTATGCACACTAAAAAAACTTGTTTTATAGTTAAAAAGATAAACTAATTTTCGTTATTCATACTTTATAATTTTACTTTAACTTGAGGATTGACTCAAATTCAACATTGAAAATTAATTAAGAAATGAAACAAAAATAACATAAATATTTTAACAAATTAATATAACAAATTATAACTGTAAAATATTAAGCAATTAACACGTATATTACTATTATTAAAAAATATATTATATTCTCTTATATATATATATATATATATATTGACTTGGGGGAGTTGGGGAGGGGGAGCAGTGGGGTTTGAACCCAGGACCTCACTGTTCACACACAAGAGGTCGCACCGTTTGATGTCTCATTGGGGACAAAAATTTTGGAGATGTATATATATAATGTGAACTTCAATATTGTTTGGTCCAAATTTGATTAAATTTATTGCCTGGAATGTATAATTGAATATTGTTCATGAGAACTTTAATATTGTTTGGTTCATAGGGTTTGGTGCCAGTGGCGGTCCAGGGTAAGGGTGGATCAGTACGGTATGCCGAATTTTGTTCGCTATTGTAACACCCCAATTTTCATAAACTTTTCAATGTAAAATCTTTGAAAACTAATAGATAAAATAAAATTTCTATGAATTTAGTGTAATTTCATAACTACACTAACGTAATAGTTTTACTGTGTTGCTTATAGTTAAAGATTTTGAAGCAATTGTATTAGTCTGATTTTATTTATAGAATTTTAGATTAAAGTTAGTGATTATATTTATGTGATTAGGTGGGACGCAACTAAAATTCTCTTTCCGGATTTGTATTCATTAGTCTCGACTTTAAGGTGAGGGATTTTATGCTTATTCATATAGTTATATACTATGTTTTTATTATCGTGTTTGGTTACTTCTTTACGTGCATCTTATGATTATGTTGTTATGTGCGATCATGGGACCAAAGCCATTGATCTATGTTGTCATGTGCGATCATGGGACCTAAGCCATTGATCTATGTTGATAAGTTGATCATGAGACCTAAGCCATTGATCTATGTATGTGTTTGGTCATGGGACTTAAGCCATCGACTCAAACTATGATTATCAAACACATATACTGATAATCTGATGGGCGAACTGAGAGCCCCTGAACATGTATTTCAACATGGCTGAATTTCTGATAAGACGTTTTCAATTTTTTTTACTTATCCCAATAAGAGATATACATGGATTACAATTAGAGATTTATCTCTAAGCCCCTCTAACACTAGTATAAATAGATGCCTTCCACACCATATTGGAAAAAAAACGAGAACATTACAAATTTCAAGAGTTCTTAGAGTGCTGTGCATGTAGAAGTCATTGAAAGGTGTTAGTCAGTTTCAAGAATAAGGTGAGGATTATATGCTTGTGGATATATTCATATATGTTTTTATATGCTCTTATTTCATGTTTGATTATATTTGCTCAACCATGTAGAAATACATGTTTAGAATATCAGCCATGTAGAAATACATGTTCAGAAAATCAGCCATGTTGAAATACATGTTCAGCCATGTAGAAATACATGTTCAGATATTTAGCCATGTTGAAATACATGTTCAGGGGCTCTCAGTTCGCCCATCAGATTATCAGTATATATGTATGACAATGTGAATTATTTGCATGTTTAAGCGTATGTGAATATGTGCATGGTTCCTCACTGAGTATATTTTCAATATGCTCATCCCTTATCATGGAAGTCGAGAATGACTAGAGATTTAGTATTTCCATATAAATTTAAGTTGAACATGTCACTTTCTTTTAGTTTATCTTTTTCTTCCATGTTACTACTTTGATTTCGGCAAGTTGATTTTAAATTAGTTTAAATTTGAAAGTCAAGAAATTTTATTTTTAACTATTAGTTCTTCAAGTTTTTAGTTTGAAAAGGTTATGAAAATTGGGGTGTTACAGCTATACCGTATACCGTAGCATAAATTGCGGTATGAGATTTTTCATACCGTTACCGTACCAAATTCTTCGGCATATTGAATATCAGTATACCGAAAAAATCGGTATGAAGTTTTTCATGTCGATATCATACCAATAGTGCGGTATACCGTATCAAAATTCGGTTATCATATTTTATGGTATACCGAAATTATTGGTATATCATTATATGTCTAAATTATCAAAATTTTGCGGTATACCATATATCTGTACATACCGAAATTACATCAAACAAATATAATTATGAAAAAAATTATAATTTATGACTAATTATATATAATTTATTTCAATTGATACGACATATCAGTATTCGATGTATATCGGTACCGCGGTATACACCGAAATATCGGTATATACAGCGGTATCGGTATATATTGGTATACAGCGGTATGAGGAAAAATGATACCGTTATCGTATCAAAATATTTTGGTACGGTACCATGCCGTACCGAAATTTGCGGTATACCGAAAATTCGGTATTTTTGATATTTTTTCTATACGATAAGTGCGGTATACCGATTTTTCGATATTTTGATCCACCCTTAGTCCAGGGGGTTTAAGCCACCTCCTAAATTTTATATATATATATATATATATATATATATATATATATATATAGGGAGAGGTTCAAGAAAGAACCATAAATAAAAGAAGACCGGAGAACCATTTTCAGCCATTCGATCATCAAGATCTACGGTGGATGCATCATCTTGTTGGATGAATGCAGATCCTGAGTTCGAATCCTGAAGAGAGCATTTTTTTTAAATTTTTTTAGTGCATTAATTTTAACAGCGAATGCATTAATTTTTACAGTAGATGCATTAGATTTGATGGTTCTCCCGTTCTTACAAATAATGCAGTTCTCTCTAGAACCACACCATATATATATATATATACACACACACACACACACACACACACACAAAATTCAATTATACATTTCAGGCAATAAATTTAATCAAAGTTGAACCAAACAATATTGAAGTTCACATGAACGAATTTAAAGAAGCTCAAGCAATAAATTTAAGCCACATGCATGACACTATGACATGTACTTTTGCACTTGAGATTTACCGTATCATATTTAATTTATACCTCATTTTATATCATATACTTTCAATTTTTTATTTTTATTCTTTGTATATATATTTTTTAAATTTCAATTTTATATGCTTTAAGTTATTTTTTTATTATTATTAATTAGGATTTATTTCATCCAATTAGAATATATAATTATTTTTTATCATATAATTTCACTTTTATTAACTATTAATAGGTTGATAAATTCAAAGTTAGAGTATATATTTCTTTAAAATTTTAATATTTTGAAATAAAAATTAAGTATAATTTAAAATATTATAATTAATATATTTAAAAAATTTATTACCAAAATAATGAATACTCCAATAATAAAACATGATGACAAATACAAAATAATAGAACAAATTTTGATCAGTACTTTTGACACCAAGAACTAGCAAATGACAAATTAAGACAATAATTCGAAAACATAATTAAGAATTATCTTTATCAGAGCATGTAAGCCGATTTTTGGAGCAGTGGTTTTCATAATAATCACTTTATTTCAAACTTTATTATTGTACATGAAAACATGATGATGATAGATGTTGACCGTTGAGCAATATGCATGCCTATTACACCTATTTTTCTTAAAGAGCATTCACTTTTTATATTTCGATTCTATATGTACATAGTTTTTGGGACAATTTCGTTTGCATGACAGCTTATTGTGAACATATTAATTAGTAATGACCTTTGATAAACAAATTTACATTAATCCATTATTAATTTGAATATTGATTTTAGAAATACCCTCAAAATATTGACCAATTAAGATTGAGAGGAGTCTCAAAGCGTGCATCATCAGCACATCTCAACGAATACTTTCCTCATATAGATCCTCCTCCAGCCCTTAGAAGGGGGAAGGGATCACTTGTATTCAAATTATTTTAATAAATTGCTTACAAACTTGGCAGGATTGTTGACATTACAATAAATTCCCCATTTCCTAGCGTGACCCAAAGTTTTGAGTCAGTAAGCCTGATACAACGAGGCTGAGATGCTCGTTGGCTGACTCAACGAGAAGACTAAGGCTATAACAATGCTGGTCTCTCTCTGCTTGAAGCTAGAATAAATCCAAAGCCATGCCAGGAACCAAACATTGTAAAAGTAGTGGCGATCACTCTCTCATGATCCTCATCGCCAAACTCCCTTTTGAGGAATGCCAAAAAGGGAAAAGTATTATGGTGAGAGGGAGATATCACAATTAGACACCGCAATCAATACAAAGCAAGTCATCCAAAGGAGCTCGCTGAACCAGCTTGTGACAAAGGCTGGTGTTGATGCTGTCAGAGTAATCTACAGCCTTCCTAGAAGCATGCAAAGGAAATTGCATCAAAGGATGAAGCTCTTATGGAAAGAAGAAAATAAATAAGCTACCAACAATTGAGAATGAGTTGGGTGGAAGTATGGAAGAAACTGATTGAAAAGATTCTGTGAAGATACTCAGTAAAATAAGTGTAGAACAAAGTCTCGTCTCTTTTGTTTTATTTCTTTGGCTGATGTATTGTAACTAATCAAAAACCTTTATTTTGACACAATTCTTCGTACCGATTATCACAAACTCCTAGGACAAAGCTATGTTTTTCATAGAAGCAACTGCAAGAATCCTTAGCTTTCAGGAGCTTAGGTTTATGTTTTGGCCTCATCAAAAATGGAGAAATTGTTGGGAAAATTCTATGTTTTGATTTATGCCAAAATCTAACGACGTTAGCTCTAATGATGACCTAAGGATAATGAAACTCTCAACTGAAATACACTATGAATCCTAAATACAAGAAGAAAAGGCTTAGAGAAATTCTAAGAAGTGCTAAGTTGTTAGAATCTCAACTGAAGATCAAATTGCCAAGAAGAACCAGCAGACATCCATCTAAAGGAGAAACAGACTGATAAAGAAATCATAGTCCGAAAGATCAACACAACTTCAAGCTAATCAGGCCATCAACACTAAGATCAACACAACTTCAAGCCAATTAGGCTATTAGCATGAAGATCAACAGAATGCTAAGCTAATCATACTCGTGTCAGTCCACCAACACGAAGACTTTGTTGAACTGAAACGCGGACTGATGGAAGCATCAACTTACACAAGTTAACTGACTGAAGGATAATGTTGTGCTTAAAAATAATGCATCTGACAGAAAGCTAAAAGAACGATGAATTTACGTGATTCGATCGTAAAGATCTACATCCACGGAGGGTCGGCCGAGAAAATTCACTATTTGTGGTTGGGTTTACCATTACAGAGTTGTTACCTGAATAATGAATATATGTCTATATTTATAGGCTAAAATACCAAGAATTCTAGTAGGAATAAGACTTGTTTTATACTTATAATAGAGCTATAATTCTTCATATTCATCTCTTTCTTCATGATAATCTCCTTCTTTATCGGGCATTTGATAGTTTTCAAGATAACTCCAAATCTCGGAAAATCAGAGCTGCTAGGTTATCAACAACACTGTTATCGGTGAAATTCTATTGAATTTGCTTTAATATTTCGGTCTTTAAAGGATGTATATTTTTGTCCTCATCAGATACAAAGTTGGCTCGTCCTCGGATTCATTTATGCCACGTCAGCTCTAAAATCAACAGCTTAAAGCAAAGTCAACTATTATAGTGTATCAAGACATTCTGGACACTTAATGCCACAAAGTTTGCATTAAGGTGTGAATCCTTATACTTTTAAGATAAAAGTATAGGGCGATTTCCAGATATCAACATCAATGTACGGATATACAGATGCAGCTGTCACCATCATTCCTTGATAGAACGAGAAGATTTCAACGAATAATAGATCATAATTAAAGAAAGCTTTCTCCAACGACTCTATTCCTATTCTTCTCTATATTTATGACAAATGCACAAATACGAAGAGGGTGGTTCTCTAGCATTGTTGTATACTCTATATTTTCAACTTTTATGGTTAATCTCAAACAACAGCAATTGACCTAAATAAGGATTTGTTCTTCATTGTAACATTTCAAGTTTAGACTTGTGAATTCTTATCCAATCCCTAATCTAGGCAATCTTCTTTGTAAACATTCTAAGCCTAGATCAGAACACACTAAATATACCATATTGTTATTAATTGTAAATAATGTATTCACTTAGTTGGAAAAAACCATCTTTCTTTTTCTCCCACCAATTGTAAAAGATAGGTGTAAAAGTAAGAAATAAGTTAACTAGTAAGCTTCAAGTACGAAGTCTAAATGTTGACGAAGTAACGATGCTACCAGAAAATAGCATATAGAATTGTAACCATGAAAATTTCATGTAACGGTCACGGACTCACGGCCGAATAACCCGTGTGATTAGCTTAACACAAGTTACTGATCAAGATGAACTGGTCACTATTTTTATAGCAATAAAAATACCGCAAAACACTATCATGAACTGATCAAGATAAAACTATATCATGCATTCCTGAATCAGCTGAACAATTATCGCATTCAAGTCTCAAATTGAACAGCCAGACATGCAAATTATTGATTAGGTAATTCACAAGAAATTAAGCACCAAAAATCATAAATCACAAATTGCAGGGCAAATTGATATAAATAAATCAAACTCGCATATTCAATCAACTATATACAAATCCTAGGTTCAAATAAAGAAACTAGCTAAACATCAGGAAATAAATCAAAAGTATAAAGAAAACAATAAAATGAATTGAAATTGATAAAACCCGAAAAGAATGACAACTTGAATGTTGAAATCTTCAATCTTGCAGGAAAAGAAATCTAATCTATGAAAATAATAAAGTTCTAATCCTAAGAGAAAGAAATATAAAATGTGGTCCCTCTAATAGGTCAATAATGAGACCTATTTATAGGCTCTAGGAAAAACCCAGTCTAAAAACCCAGAAAATACAGAAAAATCGTATAAAAACAACCGGCTGCTTCACAGAATCCTTCTTCGAAGGGCGACCTTCCCGGCGGTCGCCGTAATGCACGCCGCCATCGCTGTATTTCCGGTGACCCTCTCGGCGGTCGCTAGATAGATCGTCGGCTTCTTCACCATTTTCCTTATGCCGGCGGCGATCGTCGGTCGGTCGCCGGTGGTCATTGTTTCGTTCCATATTTTCATTTTTCGAGCTCATTTTCTCAATTCTTACACGCGGAACACTTGACAGTCAATTCTTGGATCTTCATTATCCATATTTAGCTTTCAAAACACTCAAACCTATAACAAAATAGCCAAAACTATACCCAGACGTAACTTACAAAAGAATATAAAACTCATACCAAAAGACATCACAATCAGGCATAATCCTAACACTTTAAGCACTAAAATATCAATAGAAACAAGGGGCAAAATGATATATACCCATTTTGAAAGACAAAACATAAAAAAATACCCACATTTTATAAAACATATAAATATACCCATTTAGGACATTTTTGCCCTTATGTCGAGCATTAGTGTATTTTCAACTGATGCTCAACTTGTAAACGATAAATGTCGAGCATTAGTGTATTTTCTAAGAGTGCTAGACTACAAATGCTCGATTGCTCGACTCGCAATGGTTGAGCATGTCGAGTATTGGAGTATTTATCACTACTGCTCGACTCGCAGAATTCGAGCATGTAGAGCATTAATATATTTATCACACATACGCAATGCTCGACAAGCTCGACTAATGCATGTCGAGCATTAGTGTATTTACCACTGATGCTCGACGTGCATTAGTCGAGCATGTTGAGCAAAGTTCACAATTTCAGCATTTTTTATGAATTAAGTAAGGGTAATTTTGTCCTTTCAAGTTCAAAATGAGTAGTTTTTATAGTTTTCTTTTATAATGGGTATTTTTTATTTTTGTCTTTGAGAATGGGTAACAAGAACCATTAACCCTAGAAATAATGTAAAATGAGTGTTTATTATGGGATAGTGTCCATAAATAGAATAAGACTATTTTTATGGACACCCATAAAAGAAAAATGAGGACTATTTTCGTAGGATGGAAAAAGTCCATAATTTTATAACAATTCTAGTATTCTTATCTAGCAATTTTTTATTAACAACTAACTTCATGTTAAATACTAACAACTTATAAAACTTCCCAAAAAAAGTAAAGGGATTATAGCAAAAAAATACACGAACTTTTATAAAAGTTGCAATTTTCACCTAAACTTTCAAATTAGCCAATGATTGAACTCTGTCGAGGTGAAATTTACAACAAAAAATATAAGTTCAGGTATATTTTGGCCAATTTGAAAGTTCAGGTGAAAATTGCAACTTTTATCAAAGCTCGTGTATTTTTTTGCTATAATCCCAAAAGTAAATAACTGAATTCATTAAGCAAAAAAAGAATAAGAAAGAATTGACATCTAATGATGTCGAACATTTTTTATTTAATAATTTTATTAAAGAATTAAAAAAAAACCTGAAAAGGTAAATTCATTGATCCAGATTAAGAGCATCGGCAACGCCTTACTCGAGTGCCTACTCGAGTAAGGCGTTGCCTTCGAGTAGGTGCGTTGCGGGGGGGCGGTACTCGAGCAATACTCGAGTCTTCGAGTATGCTCGAAGGGGGGGAGATGGAAGGCGCGTGCAATGCACGCACCCTAATTAAAAAAAAACAAAAATAAAATAGAGAAATTCGAATTTTGACTGCTTTGCCTCGATATTTGTGCTTTGACCGACCGTTTGTAAATTTTTTTTTTCTTCTTCTCCTCTTTAAAAAACCCCATCTTTTCCATTTTTCTTCACACCTCTTCTTCTCCAATTTTCTTCTCCTCCATTTCTCTTCAAGAATTTTCTTCCTTCATGGATCCACACAACCCTTTCTACGATCCAAATTGGTGCCCCGATCTCTCCTCCGATTACCATCCCGATATGGGAGGAATCAACTTGGAGGAGACCCCGCCCGAGGAGGAACCGGTCAGTGCACAGCAGAGTGCCTCCCAACCAAAGAAGGGCGGCCGGAGGAAGAAAATGGACACCAAAATCAAGCACGACAAGGAAGGAAGGATCCGTCATACTTACCTTCCCGAGCATACGGATCTCATCGTCCAAATTTGGGCGGAGGAGACCAACGACGCGATCCGTGGGACGGATCAGAAGGGGGAGGCGTATAATTGGGGCCGGATCCGCGCACGTGTGAACCCCATCCTCGGCGTCTAGACTAGGATTTTAATTATGTAATTTTAATGATGGTTTTTTATGATGTTTTAGGTGTTTTTAATTTTTATGTAATTTTTTTTAAGTTTTAGGTGTTTTAAAATTTTATGTTTAATGGCGTATTTAACTATTAGAAAAATATGTTATTTAAATTATGCAATTAAATTTAAATGAAAAACATAAAAATCAAAACTAATTTTATCAAGTAGGCTATCAAGTAACCCCAATGCAGCACTACCTACTCAATAACACAACCACTATCAAGTAGGCTATCAAGTAACCCCATTGCGGATGCTCTAATGGTGGACATGAACTTGAACTTCACCCGGATTAATTATTCCTTTTCTCTTCTCGAATGAGTTTAAGAATCAAAAGTATTTTATCAGGGTAAAAAATTAGTTAAGTTAATTCTTATTTATGATAGTAAATTTTTATATAATAAAAATAGTATTAATAATATTTTTAATTTAAATTAAATATGATAATTCTCTTTTTTACATGGCAATGGCATACCATATAACCGTGAACACAATGCGTTCATAATGGATAGGTGAACAATTTTGTATAATTATAGTTATAAAAATATTAAACTGACTCCAATATGATAATTATTGAAAAATATTTGAATTCCTAGATTACAAATGCCCAATATATCAGACACGTGATTAAAATCAGATTATGAACCTGTTACCATAAACGTATCGGTCTATTACCAAAATCCCAAAATATTCTGTTAGTAAATCATCTTTCTCCCTCTATTTTTAACGTTGATTTTTGCGTTACTATTGTCAATCTCACGATTACTTAAATAGAAAATAAACTAAATAAAAAATAGATCAAATACAAAGCCGTTATACCCCACCCCCACCCCCACCCCCACCCCCCTCAAGCACGCATTCCTGTCTTAAAACCTGTCATCACATATTTGCCAGCTCTCATCACACCATCATCATTTACTCTCTCTCTCTCTCACCGTCTTCGCACCTCCACACCTTCTTCCCATGGCGTCTTCTTCCGACGACGAGGGGGAGGAGTACCTGTTCAAGATTGTTATAATAGGCGATTCCGCCGTCGGGAAATCCAACCTGCTCTCCCGCTATGCGAGAAATGAGTTCAACATGCACTCTAAGGCCACTATTGGGGTTGAGTTCCAGACGCAGACCCTTGAAATCGACGGCAAGGAAGTTAAGGCTCAGATTTGGGACACCGCCGGCCAGGAGAGATTCCGCGCTGTCACCTCCGCCTACTACCGCGGCGCGTTCGGCGCGCTTGTCGTCTATGACATCAGCAGGAGATCGACTTTCGACAGTATTCCCCGATGGCTCGATGAACTCAAGAGTACGTCTCTTTTCCTCATTTCTCCATTTCTACTTAGTTGATTTTTTATTTTTATTTTTGTGGAATGATCAATTTTATGTTTGGAATCGAAATTTGATCGATTTGAAACCGAGGATGAGATGAGTTCATTTGTTCTGATTGGAAGTGATATGATAGAAGAATCGATCTGCTTGATTATGTACAAATTGCAGTATGGATAGGTTGTATGATACTTGAGGAATTTGGTGGCGGTGCTTCCGTTTCAATGGTGTTAGAAAACAAGCATTCCTGTCGAAGAAACAGTTTCCAGCTAGGGCAGAAATTTATTACAGATCTGATTTTTTTCGATCTCAAAAATTGTGGATTCCGATGATTGTGCGTGGGCGGGACTATCTCTTTTGGCGCGTTATCATATTGAATTACTATGGGAAAGTAACATATTCAATTTTTCTTAAGTGAAAGCGAACAGATTAGAGTTTAGATTCTTTTGAGGAATTGATCAACCACGGAGAAAGCTTTAGAATATACTCCGGACAGAAAAGTTGCTTATATTTGAGAAAGAGAATTCCTTTCTGGTTAGAAGAGAAAGTGTGAACAGCGGTTTGAATGATAATGCTGTCTCCATTTTATCATCTGTCACATATTTAATCATAGAAGACATGCTTTGCACATAATTGCAATCTGAATAATCATTCTTGGAAGAATTTAAATTTATAATCTTTAGTTTGGTAAAGTGGCCTCTTCCTCAATTTGGCAATTTTAACATGGAAGTGTCAAATTTTGGGTATTCTTGGTTGGAAACTCTTTGTATTAGAAATTATAATGTGGGAAGAATCTACTTAATTTTTGTTTGGGAGCTCAAAATTGACCTGATTCAAGATTGGAGGTGTATGTTAGATTGAGTTGGAGCCAATTTCGTAAATTACGTTGTCTAGTTTAGTGATACTATAATTTTTTATTTTTTTTTCGGAAGTGGTGAAAATTGTTTGAGGAATGATATAACAGTGGATGAAAGTCAGTTTTTTAAAGCTCAACCTGTATATTTTAATCATGATCTTGATTCCTTTCGTTAGTAGCTTATAACTAACTTAAAATCAAGATTGCTTCGCTTGCTATGTGGCCCCATATTCTGTGATTCTCAGATAGTAGAACAAGAAAATGTTGCTTGCCTTCCTCTTCTGTAGGCTGTATATATATTTATATTGGTTTATATATGGGTACTGTGCTTGTGCTCGTGTGACAATCGAATGCATTATGTGTGTTCATTTACTTTCTAATTTTTTATTTTGGGGAGGAGTTGACATGTGGTGTCTAGATTCTTCTGTCCAACCAAGTCAGTGAATCATTGGTCAAGTTGTTCAGGTAGATTACTCATGTGAAATTCCACAGATTTAGTCAATTTCAGTCTTCACATTTACCAGAGAGTTGTCTAGATCTTTCCCGGTTATGATGGAGTATAAAATTTAGATCATACCACATCATCTAGTATTTACACTTCCTTAAATCTGAACTTATAATCCAGGTTTCCGGGTTCAATCTGGCAATTTCACTGTCTTTTATTTCTTAGAAGGTGGGATTGTTTAGTCTGAAAATTGAGGGATATATATTTGTATGATGTAGGCAACCCTTAGAGTGGGACCCAACTAACTGAATTTTAATACAGTATATTAAGCTTACTGGAGTTTGGAGGTACTAATCTGTTAGTTATACAGATATTGAAGTGTTTTTATTTATTTATTTATTCATTTATTCACGGCCTCTAAGACCTAAGATGATGATTTCTTACTTTTTGTTTAGCCTTTATATTTTTGCTGACATTAATTTTCTCATCTTATGTTTCTATATGTTAAATTTGGTTTAGCAGAAATTTATGTAGTTAATTTGAAATAAACTATTTGTTGGTGACTTTTCATATATTCCTGTCTTTTGTTCAGATTGCACAATAATAATTCGACTTGTATTTTAGGAAATGACACATGCTCTATATAAAATGTTAGACTAAATAAATTGGTTAGGGTACATTTTTTTTCTAAAGTAGATGCCATTTACTTTTTAATACTCATAGCTTTTTTCTTATGATACGAGTAACATAATATTTGCGTACTTTTTGATGTTTCAAAGATTGTGCTCGTGAAACTATATGCTATTATTGGATTATTAGTAGTTAGTTATGCATTGACATAATTATTATTAAACATATTTCTTATAATTCTTCTCTTAATTTTTATGAGAACTAGATTCTCTTTTCCAGAGTGGGGGTGGGGGTGGGGGTGGGGGTGGGAGTGAGATGATTTTTGTAGGTCAAAATTGTTCTTTTACTCACATGTGTTTGAAAAATAATCTTATCACGTACCCTAACACTAAATTTTTGTATTGTAAGTTTGATTTTAGTGATTAATTGTCTGGGGCTTGTGTTTGGGAAAGATATTACAAATTTCTTTGTTTTACTGAAATAGCTTGGAGTTCAAATAGTAAATACTACTATAATTGATCGCTTGATTTGCTTTGAGGTCTCGAGGCTATAATGTTAAGCCATGAGAAACAGCTTTACGAAAGATCTTTTTTTCTTGTATGTTCTTTTTACTCTATGTTTTGTTATCTGATCAAACTTTTTATCTTGTGTGGTAAGATCAAACTTTGTGCTTATATATATTCTGTTGCCGTAGTTCATTATAGTTTACTTTTGATGAAGAACTGAATGAGTTGAAAATATTAGAGAAGAATATTCTGTCTGTGTACTTGCTTATTTGTATCTAGAGTACATATTTTAAGATCCCTACTTGTACATGCTTTGTGAAATCTGATGCGCGCAATACTCTTCATCCAGCTCATTCAGACACAGCAGTTGCAAAGATGCTCGTGGGGAACAAACTAGACTTGGACAATATCAGGGATGTGAGCGTGGAGGAAGGCAAAAGCCTAGCCGAATCAGAAGGATTATTTTTCATGGAAACCTCAGCATTGGACTCTACAAATGTAAAGAAGGCTTTTGATTTAGTCATACGCGAGATTTATAACAATGTCAGCAGGAAGGTCTTGAATTCAGATTCATACAAAGCAGAACTATCAGTCAACAGAGTATCCCTCGTCCAAGACGGTGCTGATGAACCAAAGCAAAAAGGGGGATCATATTCTTGTTGTTCCAGGTGACTCTGGAAGCAAAGCTCTTATTCAATCAAAAAACATGCATGAGAGCCATTTGACATTCTTAAATTTGGTTGATTTATCCTATTTTATTCATCTGTTTTCTTCCTTCTACATAGAAAGGGATCCTACAATGACCAAACGTGGGTTTTTTTAAAAATCTTGAATTTCTATACTAAAACTTCTTTGCTCTGGAAGTGTAAATTATACTCTATTTTGATTGTGTTATCTGGAAATCTGATAACATTTATTTATAGAATTCCCACTACAGTTTGTTTTATCATATTTTAAACACTGAAATAATTATTCATTTTAGTTTATTCTTTGTCTTGATTTGGAACTCCAACTTTGTATTGAAAATGTCTAGATATCCCACTATGCATAGGTTTGTGCAGTCTGCCCACCCCCACCCCCACCCCCACCAGCTGACCAATGAAAATAAGTGGACTTTTTGAAGATAAGGATTTTGATTTTTGACCTTAGTATTATTAAAGATTTGCTCCAACTAAATACTGTGAGCATTGATGTAGGTGGGAGCAGGAAACATCAAAAGATACAAAGGTTTAACTGTAATGTGTTACATAAAATGGCATAAAACATTTAACTGTAATGTGTTGTTACATAAAATAGACAATGATGGCGGCCAAGTTGGCAGAATGACAATCTCATGAGTTGAGTGGTGAGTCGTGAATCCTTTTAATTCCACTAATACTTTTCTGATGAATTACTTTGAGTGCACTCGTGTGTTAACAGTTATGGACATATTAAAAAAAAGAATATAATATATTTAAGATGTAAATGACGATGCTAAAAATTGGTGATGAACGATGGGGGTAGGAAAAATGCATTTAGGTCCGCATAATAAAATTTTAAATGATACTATTACCTTTTTTTTACTTGATAAAATTGGATGATCGCTCCTTAATTTATTACAAAATTGAGTTTTTCATAGATGGGATTCAACACAAAACACAAGTTACAAAACGCACACGAACTCACACACACACAACAAGACCCAATGCTCTAAAAAGACTGATTTAATTTGATAGAATTACGAAAACCTTCCCTTTTAATAGGAGTTTTAGTTAAAATGTCAGCACTCAGCAATAGAAGTGCTTCAATATCCCTCGTTGCCGAGTGTAATCCCCCACTTTTGTTTCACTGTTTCTATCAAAATCTAACTTCCAACATTTACAATTTGGTCTACTTCTCCCACTTTTATTTTGTTCCACTATTACTATAAAGTTCGTTTACTTTGATGGAACATATATACTTTTATGTGACAATAGACACTTCTAGCCAAAAGCATATAGTTTGAGATTTTGGTAGCCACCACTTTTAAAGTATGACTTTAGGGGTCAAAATGCTATTAAAAGACAAAGTTACCCTTACTAATTGTTGAATAGAAATAAAGAAAAATTGAATACACTCCTCACCCACCTCCAACTGCCAACTCAACACCACTTACTCCTCACCCACCCCTCTTCATCGTCTCTCTCTCTCTTTCAATTTTCATTTTGGCTTCCATTACTCTTTCTTCCTCACCATTAATGAAACTGACGATTCTTCATCGTACCTTTGATTTTCGTAGGTTAAGATGGTTCGTACAGCTAAATTAATGTGATAATAAATGAGGATGTAAGGTAGGTTGGTGAAGAAATGGATGAAAAGTGGATTTGTGTTCTTCTTCCTCATTCTTTTCTTTGGGTCGGACGAAAATGGATGAAACCCACGAAAATTTTCTCCAAAAAAATAGCGATTTTTTTATTTGAAAACACTTGGGTCGGACGAAATTCTTTGGGCATTCTGATTGTATTTAGGTATGTATGTTAAATTCACGGCAAATGTATCAATTGTATGTCTTATTTTTTGATTTTACTGAGCGATGAACAATATTTTTGCAGAACACAGTTGTATTTGTAAATGACACAGTTTAAAATATATTGATATCAAATTCATGATTTGTTGTTTTGTAATGAAAAAATTTAGTTTATTCACGTCTAAGACCACATTGAGTGTGAAAAATATAAAATAAATAGTTGATTTTGAGGACACAGTTTGGAGCTATGAATGTGTTCTTAGCTACACAGTTGGGAGCTCAATTGTTCTTAACTACACAGTTGAGCTCAACTGTTCTTAACTACACAGTTGCATCCACAATAAAAAAAAAATATTGTGCATTGTTGAATTATATACACAGTTGACATATTATTTATGAATTAGCTTAATTATTACTATTTGAATTTGTTATTAATTATTTGAATTTTTTAATTAATTATTATTTGAATTTGTTAATATATTCATTAACAAATTATTTGAATTACAAGCTCGTAAAAATCTTAATAATTTATTATTAAAAATTAATAAATATTTAATTTTGTTAAATTAGCTAGTTAATTAAGTGACTAATGAAGTATATTATTTATTTTTTTATTTATTTTTTAAATACAATATTTATTTTCTACACAGTTGAGTATAATACGTACACAGTTGATTATGTAAATATTGTGCACAGTTGAATTGTATATGCATGCATGATATATACGTACTCAATTACTTTACGTGATTCATTTGCAGATATGTCGTCGCGACGTGTAGCAATTCGTCATGGTGGTCATTGGGAGAGATCTAATTACATAGGTGGGGACGAGGTTCTTGTATACATGCATGTGGGTTTGCTATCTTATGATAATCTAGTACGAGAGATTAACGAGCAACTGGATTGTGGTGAAAGCGCCTCTGATTTTTTGTTTCACTACCTGACGAGCATGAGCGATGGTAGGAGAACAAAAGTTGCTTTGAAAAATGATACAGATTTTTTTCGATTGCTTTTGGAACAAAATGACTATCCAATAGTATATGTGGTCAAGAAAGGCAAACAATCAGCTACAGGTGTAGAAAACCGCACTGAATCAAGGCGTTTTGGCGATGGCAAGCGTCCAACAGTCAACGCGCATACTCAGATAGCCTCTTCCGATGACGACATACCCGATGACGATGATGCTGATGATGATATAATGTCTACAGATGATGAGATCGTGGACAAGCGTCGTGAAGAGATAGTGTTGTCGGCAATCCATGAATTTACAGGTTGGATTCGCCATCCTGGTCACCTCGAGAAGATGATTGGGAATTGTAAATTTTCTTCTAATGATCGTCATCGGGACAAAGACGTGCATGCTGAAGATGACGATCCTGATTCGCGTAATGAACTCCGCAATTGGTTGATTGTCATCCCAGAGGTTGATAGTGTCTTACCATTATGTTGGGATGAACCCTCGTTTCCAGATAAAGATCAACTTGCGGTGAATGCCACATTTCGGTCTAAGGATGAGTTGGCAATTGCTGTAGGGCTTTATCACATGGAGAAAAAAGTGGAGTACGCGGTGGATCGATCCAGTGACAAACGTTTGGGTTATATATGCAAACATGACGACGATTGCCCTTTCATGTTGCGTGCAGTACAGAAAGTTGGAATTTGGAGAATCATTAAGTTCATTCCGGACCACACTTGTCATTCGAATTTGAGTCGCACTGCTCCGAGAATGCTGCCGTCTAGAGTAGTTGCTGCATACTTTTCACGTAAATTATCGGTGGAGAGGGTTGTTCTCAAACCGAAAGAGATGATTGATGAGATGCTTAGGCTATTTGGCATTGAGATGGGCTACAAGTTTGCTTTGCGGTCCAGGGATATTGCTATAGAGATGATGTATGGCGCGTTCGAGCAGTCTTATCAGTGACTCCCGACTTATCTATACTTGTTGAGGGAGCGTAATCCTGGGACCCTATATGATGTTCAGACTAGTACTCTGACAGGTGAGTTCCGCTACATGTTTTTAGCTCTTGGACAGTCTATTCACGCCTTTAAACATCATTTGAGGCCTGTCATTGTAGTGGATGGAACCCACCTTAAAGGAAAGAACAAAGGGGTTCTATTCGTCGCAGTTACCAAAGATGGGAACGAAGGGGTCTTTCCTCTTGCAATTGGTCTTGGTCCTATCGAGAATGACGAATCATGGACATATTTTTTCTCGATGTTGCGTATGAGCCTAGGAGATCCGCCGGATGACTTACTGATCGTGTCTGATCAACACATGAGCATCCAGAGTGCCATTGAGTCCATATACCCTAATGTTTCTCACGGGTTGTGCTATTATCATATACAAAAGAACTTGGCGCGATTTGGCCGTCACGTAGCTCAAATATACAAAAATGCAGCGTACAGTTATCGACATGAAGTATTTAACGTCAATTTCACTGCTTTGGAAGCCCACAACCCGGAGGGTGCTTACAAAAGGCTGACGGATATTGGGGTTCAAAGGTTAGTTTTCTTATATATTTATTAGTAATTAAATATATATGATATGCACAGGCTGAGTACAATATGCACAGTTGATCTTTATAGTACACAATCAATTGAATACTTTATACACGGTTGACTGATTTTAAGTTATTTATTAAGGTGGGCAAGATCTAAGTGCCCGGTACGGCGCTACGGTTTTATGACGTCCAATGCAGCCGAAAGTATGAATGCTCGATTGTTATGGGCGAGACGTTTGCTGGTTTGCGCTATGTTGGAAGTGTATCGCTCAATTGTAGAACAATGGTTTGAACAGCGACGCGCAACAGCTTTAGCGAGAGACCACGAGATAACAGAGGAGGCTTTCAGAAAACTCTCTTTGTCTGTAGAATTGGGTCGTCGGTATAAAGTTTGGGGAACAACGACACATGTTTTTAAAGTCGAATCAGATAACAGGACAACCTTTGTCGATCTACAAAGCTTGACATGCGATTGTCGTGAGTTTGATTTGGACATGATACCTTGTCGTCACGCTTGTGCAGCTATACGGTATCTCGGTTATTTATTTAATATAATGTTTCCAATTTATTTAGTTGATAAATGAAATTAACAATTGATCAATTATTTTCTATTTTAGGCATGCCAACCTCAACGTCTATGACTTTGTAGGACGTTATTTCAAACAACATGCTTTATTACAAACTTATGCAGCTCGGGTAGAGCCAGTTCCACAACCTGACATGTGGGATGTGCCGACTTCAGTAACTGGCTACATTATTCGACCACCGGTCATTAAGCGACAATCTGGAAGACCGAAAGACAGCAGAGCTCAATCACATCTTGAGAAATCGTCTACCACACCTCGACAATTTTGCGGTAGGTGTCAAGGACGTGGGCACAATAGGAAATCATGCACTGCATCCATTCCTAGCGAGGCCATAGATTTGAACAACTCGTTGGACCCTGAACCACGGAAGAGACAAGAAAAGAAGTGCAGTATATGTAAGAGTACAGATCATACGAAGAGAAGATGCCCGGAGAAAGAAAAAGACCCGGTTGTTGAAGACTGTGTAAGTCCCGATTAACTGTGTACGTAGTTGTGCACTGTCATTGTGGACCGTAGAACTGAATTGAACACTATTGACTCGTTTTTATTGAATATAATGCCTATTGATTGAAATTGCATACTTAATTTCACTTAATTGCATCGGAATTACTAAAACAAGCCCCGTTTGGGGCAAACTGTGTACGTAGTTGTTAAACTGTGTACGTAGTTGTGCACTGTCATCGTGCACCGTAGAACTCTTGCTATTTTCCCGATTTGAAGGACATGGGGCATCGGAAATTTGGATTTTGTGTCTCCTACGTCAAATTCAAGTAATAACACATCAAATGGAATACTTGTCTTTTATCAAACACGTCTCAATTACTACGATGCTATCATATGCACTCTAACACGTACTCTTAGTATACTTAACTCTCATGCGATATATGCTCAATATGTTTGAGGGGGTAATGGAATTGAACACTATTGACTCGTTTTTATTGAATATAATGCCTATTGATTGAAATTGCATACTTAATTTCACTTAATTGCATCGGAATTACTAAAACAAGCCCCGTTTGGGGCAAACTGTGTACGTAGTTGTGCACTGTCATCGTGCACCGTAGAACTCTTGCTATTTTCCCGATTTGAAGGACATGGGGCATCGGAAATTTGGATTTTGTGTCTCCTACGTCAAATTCAAGTAATAACACATCAAATGGAATACTTGTCTTTTATCAAACACGTCTCAATTACTACGATGCTATCATATGCACTTTAACACGTACTCTTAGTATACTTAACTCTCATGCGATATATGCTCAATATGTTTGAGGGGGTAATGGAATTGAACACTATTGACTCGTTTTTATTGAATATAATGCCTATTGATTGAAATTGCATACTTAATTTCACTTAATTGCATCGGAATTACTAAAACAAGCCCCGTTTGGGGCAAACTGTGTACGTAGTTGTGCACTGTCATCGTGCACCGTAGAACTCTTGCTATTTTCCCGATTTGAAGGACATGGGGCATCAGAAATTTGGATTTTGTGTCTCCTACGTCAAATTCAAGTAATAACAATAGATATAATTGAAAATACGTGCACAATAGTTAGATAAATTCGTACACATCCAAAACAACCTAAGTTATAGTTCAAAACATCCCAAATCATAATCTAACTAAATGTTATCACATAGTAACAGAAAAGATCCGACGACCAACGCGAAGTCTATACTGGGACAGGTACTGCTCGTCGATAGACCCTCGGTGATGCTCTGTACTCGTCACGAGACGATCGAGTATCATGGTGCAGAAGGGGCCGCAACTCGTTGAGTCCGTCTGACAAAATTGATCCGACGCAGGCATCAATTTCAGTAGAATCTCATACAGTTCCTCCAGCTTCGAATCGTGATGCTTCCAGTAGTGAGACAGCCTCAAGAGTCGGGGAAGAAGACGAGTAATAGGCTTCAATTCCAACTCACGATGGGATAATGAAACCCCGGCCTCAGTATCATACTTGTATGCCAAAGAGTCGTACAACTCAGCAATCCATTCGTGCAATCGTACACGAAGGACGACCCAATGACAGCCGCCGACATTACATATGATAATAAGCTACATTACATAATAGGAATTCGTGTTAGCATGTCTATAATAAACAATTATACTCTTAGTAGAAATAAATACCTGCTTCGCATGCTTCCATTCCCCGACGTCTGCCACCAATCCCTTCGGTGGCTTCCAAAAACCGTAGAGGCTTTTCACCCCATGGCCTACTCCAGTCGGCTTTGGTCCGTGGAGTTTTTCAAACTCACTTTTCAATATCGTCTAAATATGTAACAATGAGTAGATTTAGCAAACATATTATATAATGCTAAACAAACTAATCAAAGATGAAGAAACTTACATAGAATTCACATCCAACAATTTTTGTCAACTTTTCGTTCACCGATGGAAATATGCCACATTTCTTCTTCACTCTCTCTCTCATGTAAATCAAATAGCAATCAATTATCTGCACAGTGGATGAAATATTACAGACATGCACAGATGAAGGTGAATGTGCACAGATGAAGGTGAATGTGCACAGTGGATGAAATATTACCTTCCCGGTGAACTCAACAGAGATATCCTCGATGTCCGCAAAAGTGGCATTGTCAAAGTCATGCCCAGTAGATCTGACTACCACTTTTGCATCAGCCGGCTTCGATCTAAATTCTTTGTATAGCCTTTTCAGGCTAGCAGGGGTACCAGGAGCACGAGTACTAACACCCGACTCATACGGGCTCCTCAAGGCCGCAGAGGGACGTGACACTCGTGGACCCAAATCAGGGGGAAGCATGTCTTCATCCGACTCAGGGGAATCCTCATCAAAATGAACTGACGGCGTACTCGGCTCGTTCTCGGCCTGCTCCTCCACGTGCTCCTCCACCTGCTGCGGCTGTGGCTCCTCCACCTGCTGCGGCTGCGGCTCCTCCACTTGCTCCTCCACCTGCTCTTCTATCGTCTCCACTAAAACATCACCCGCCACCTGTTGCTCATTCTGCTGGCTCTGGTATACCTCAGACTCGACAAGAGGCCTATTTGCAATTGGACCGCCACGACTCACTGATGATGGAGTCGCACTGACAGAGGGTGACTCATCCGCTTCTTGCCTAAAAATATCAAGCAATTTATGCGCTAAACGGCTTATCCAACCCTTCTCAGAGTCATCCAGCAGCATATGAGGAGATATTCTTCGAGCCAAGCGCTCAAAGTGAGCCTCCTCGTCAATATCTGCATGCTGGCATGGTAATCCATGCAAGCAGCAAGTAGTAGATGGTTGTGCGGGCTCTGGAGAATGTCTCCGCTGTCGCTTCTCGGCCGCTGCACTTGACTCAGGCTGATGCCCTCTTTTCGTCTTCTTAGGTGGCTCATCTTCTTTGGACTTGTGCTGCCCTCTTTTCCTCTTCTTAGGTGGCTCATCTTCTTCGACCTCCTCAATATCTTCATCTACTAGCAGTTTCTTGGCGGCATGCCTTTTCGAAGGCTGGAAAACCACCTTCATATGATCCCCTCTCACAACACTGAGAAAGAACTCCTGGGCTTCCTCCATAGGAGTAGGTACCATAGGCGTAATCGCCAGCTACACAAAATCAGTTAAAAAAAAGTGTTAACAATTATCATAAAAAACTCACAAAAACCCAATAAATGAAGAACTTTAAGAACTCTTACCTGACGATCGAAAAACTCAGAAAAATCAACAGAAGGGGCAGCATGCGTGTCCCAGTGCAAGAAGCGAGGAATGCTCGTGTCGCTATCACGCTTCCCACACAATTTTCCCAATTTAGGGAGGACCTCGTACATCCATATCTGAAATGCCCACACAGGGCCGAAGATATGATATGTCCTTCGCGTACTCTGGATTTGGTTTGGATGTTTTGCCACCACACTCATTTGATGGCATAAAATGGAAAAACTGTAGGATCCCCACGGAAAACTCGCCCATGCATCCTCGTCCTCTACTAAGGCCCACACCCAGTCCTCTATCCATAAGGTATCCCCACGACAAATCAAGATTTGGTATAGGATAATTATATAGGCAGCCTTCAAGTAATCAGCCGGATCCCTCAATAATCCCGTATTGAACTCATGTTCCAACATCTTAACCCTCACTTTCCCGCCCTGAAAATGACGCATGTGCAGGCTGTCGGGGATGATATAATCATCCTTTGTTGGGTCGAATTTGCACGGACCGAACCTAAGCCCCGTGACTAAGGCATAATCCCGGGCTGTGAACCTAATCTCATGCCCACCAACAAAATAGCGCTGCTCGAACGCTGGGAAGCTAACATCATGCAATTCTCGAGCAATGAACTCGGACAGGGCATTATTGGCGCTGCTCGAGCGCCTCATTTGGGCTAAATGTCCAAATGTTCCATCGAGTAACCTTTCTTCCATACCCATGCTATGAAGCTTTTGTCGAATCCGGGTTAGCACCTCAACACGCACATAAAGATTTGTGCGCGCTTGATATCCTTGCAATTCGGGCCTCACCCATTTAAATCGGCGCTGCAATTATTTAAAATTACAAATAAATAACAATTCATTGCCTAAAATACAACAATAATTCTCTATAAGCATTAAGCAATAAATTGATCATTATTCTATCAATTGTGCACATAGTATTAAACTGTGCCCTAATGCATCAATTGTGCATAATCAATTTCATCAACCAATTTCATCTAAATCAATTGCAACATTAATTGAAAAACCACATGCATTGTAACACAAATCATCTAAACAACACCAATTCCTCATATTACAACTCCCACATTGCATTTATCGTCAAATTCCAACTGAAATTATATAAAAAAAATGACAACTTACTTCTTCCATTGGAGGTTGTTCTTCAACGATTTGCTCGTCCATCGTCGCCGTTGATGGACTCCCGGCAGCGGTAGTGGTGTGCTCTTCCACCGTCGCAGGTTCTTCAACTTGTTGCTTAGACATTTTTGATTTTTTCGAAGGCAAAGAAGGGGTTTTTTTATGCCTCTTCGATTTTGAGAAGGGGGCTTTTTTTCCGACTATTTTACGAACCATCGTGCGCCGCTGCTGCTGAAGCTCTCTCGCTGCCGCCGCTGGAGCTCTGTCTCCGTCCTAAGCGCCGCCCGCTGAAACCCTAAGCGTCGCCCGCTGGAGTCGTCGGGGAGAAGAGGCGCTGGAGGTTGCGCCGTGAAGAATCGCCGAGAACGAAAGTGGTTAGTCGACGGTCGCCGTGAAGAAATGCAAATGGGGAAGGGGAACGGACGGAAATTTTGAAATGGGGAAGGGGAACGGTTCGATGGTTTTGAAATGGGGAAGAAGAAAGATGAATATCGGCCTTTTTTTTTAATTCTTAAGTCAAAGTTTGATTTTTTATTTTGTTTTATCAGTTTTCTTTCAAGTCAAATACTATTTAAATTTTGTTTTATTTTTATTCACTAATTAGTAAGGGCATGCTTGTCTTTTCATTTCATTTTGACCCCCAAAGTCATGGTTTAAAAATGGTGGCTATATAAGTCTCAAACTATATGCTTTTGGTTACATATGTCTTTCTCCCTACTTTTATTATGATAGAAAATTTTCTCCAAATAAGATGGAATATTTTATCGGACAACTCATTTTCACTAATTTTCTCTCCAATATTAGATAATACTATTGTCTTTAGATAGTGGTGTGAAAATATTTTTGAACGCTTTTCAATATTTTTATTTCTAACAAATACATGATAAAAAAGGAGGGAAAAATAAATATTTCCTAAACATATAAAACATTCATGAGACGCAGCTCTATAAATTCGTGTTGATGCATTCTTCTAGAAAACAATGTGACAGATCAACTAAAATACCACTTTTGAGTTCCACCGAAAGTTGTAAAAATAAGCGAATGCATCAACACAAAATCACAATTGTAAACGGATAGTGTGGCAGCACTATTTCAGCACTTGATCAAAGTCAATAATACAAAATACTATCATTATCAATGCATGTCCAATTGAAATATCAAAAATCAAAACTTGATTTATGTTCAAATCAATATCTGCCACATTCAATAATCTAAGTGGTTCCACCAATTACCCTCTAAGGGCATGATTGATCCCAACTCACAAGAAAGGTTCTTTTTCTTTTTTTCATCCACACCCAAAAAAAAAATCATCAGTGGTCACAAGATTAATGCAATTTATTAGAAGATCTTATTCCGACAAGAATAAACTTGTAAATCTCAAAACTAATTACACAACCAAAAGAAAAAACAATACAAGAATCAACAAGTTCTAGAAGCAAGCTGACCCCATCATGATCACCTCAGCTATCAAACATAGTATCTCAGTGCTGCATATTTTCTAAGCTTCTAGAAGCTTTCTGTCCCCATTACTATGATAAAATCTTGAACCAATGATGATGGTGTGTTTGTGTGTGTGAATGTGTTGGTGAAGATTGAGATTGCTAGTGACAGAAACTTTACAACTTTTTTTTTTTTTTTTGGATATCACCTAATTAATTTGACTTAGTTGTTGCAGCAGCAGTCATTTAGACCTCCAGTTTCTTGCCATCTCAAAGCCATTGTTGCCATAGTAGTAGTCCTCAATGGTTTTCTCGATTTCGGCTTGTGTGTTCATGACAAAGGGGCCATGCTGAACCACTGGCTCATTGAGTGGCTCACCACCCACCAAGATGAACCTCAGTGGCTTGGCCGACTTGTTCCATACGCTTAGCCCCTCGCCCGGCCCCAAAACCAAGATATGGTGAGCTGACACGGGAGGCGAGTTAGGTATCCCAAACACCCCTTCCCCTTCAATAATGTATGCAAATGCGTTCCATGACTCTGGGATCCTCTGATGATGCTGAGAGTTGTGTTGTAGGGTGAAATCGAGGTACATTGTTGGGGTTCGCGTGTAAACCGGGGAGTGAACGCCCATCGACTCCCCTGCAATCACTCGAACTTCAACACCGTCTTCCTCTGCATTTGGGATGTCATCTCTCAGCAATTCTTGATATCTAGGCTCAATCCTGCAAGCCCATTTTGTTCATCAATGGACTCATTCTACTGAGTATGCATGTAACTAAACATCAAATGAATACTTCAATTCATTCGTGGAGAGCATGACACAAATCAGGATTGCTTCCACCAACATTTGAAAAAGGGAAAAACTAACATCTTATCATTGGAAGAGAGATTGATCCACAGTTGCAGGCCTGTGTGAGTACCTTCTCCTGCAGGCATTTCTGAGTGGACTATACCCCTCCCTGCAGTCATCCACTGCACCACACCAAGATCGTTACCAATTTGAAATACATAAATAAATTCATGAAATTATTACCTGCACTTCACCGGCATGTATTGTACCCTTGTGACCAGCAAAATCTTGATGTGTGATGCCTCCCTATTTAGAGAGACCATTTTATTTCATTGCAAATACACATCTCTCAACTATAAAAACAGCAGAAAATTACCTGTAACACGTATGTAACAGTCTCAAACCCTGAAAAAACATCATAAATTTATCACTTTCTTTTTCTTTTTTTTTGAATTTATATTTGAATATGAAATTTATATAATCATAGCAACTATGAATGGTAGATACCGCGGTGGGGATGATCAGGGAATCCAGCAGGCGGTGAAACTGAAATAGGAGAGTGGAAGGAAACACAATAAAAATTAGATAATTCAAATTCATGAGCTTATGCAAATAAATCATCATATACCAGAAAATTCATCCAGCAAGAGGAAAGGATCCAGGGACTTGAACTCGGGCCTACAAATTTCGAGCACCAAACAATCGATATTTGAAACAAAACGAAATCAACAACAAAAATTTCATGCACAATTCAAAATTTGAAGAAAATTAGTTGATTGTTGAAGAAGAAATTAGGGTACCTTCCGATGCTTCTTCTGACAACTGCACCTTCTCCCTCGCTCTGGGGCTTGGCCAAGAGTTTCTTGGCTACCAATCTGGGGTGTTGGAAGGCCGTGGATTGAGCGGTTAGAGACATTATATTTCTCAGAAAATGAGAATAAATTTGGCGTTTTGGTGTATTGATGTTGTTGGGTTTGTGTTTTGTGAGATTCAACAACACTAGTTTGGTTGCAGAGATCATATAAAAACACTACACGCTGCCTCTGTCTCTTCTGTCTGCTCCCACACCTCTTATTTATATGCCTCACATAACCACTTTCTTTTACTGCGTTTTTTAATTCTCGTCAACTTTGATTTTCATTTTTCACAACTTTCATAGAAAAATACAAACATTCACTATTTTTCGACCATGTCATTTCGATTGCGATATTTATTGGACGTCATCCCATGAGAATTGAGAACACTTAAATTTTTTCACTGTGAAAATATCATACATTAGTTTTTCGATCGTTCTAAATATTTAAGAATTATTACTATTATTATTATTACAACATTCTATAAACAATTTCATAATCAACTCGATTTATTAATATGTCAGTTAAAAAATAATATTCCTTCCGTCCCAATTTTAATATTCATTTAAGAATGATATGAATTTTAATAAAGTGATTGAGTGTGTTGTGAGTACAATAAGAGTATCACATTTTATGTGAGTGTTAAAATAATGAAAGTAGAGGAAGAATTCCACGTACCTTTATTCAAAATAGAAATAAATACTCCCTCCGTCCACCAATTAAAGGCCTAGGGGAAAAAACACGGGTTTTAAGAAAAAGTGTATTTTTATTAGTTGAGTGGAGAAAGGGTCCCACTTTTTAAGAAAAAGTGTATTTTTATTAGTTGAGTTGAGAAATGGTCCCACTTTTTTGTAAAGAATTTTTGACTTTTTTGATTAAATAATGAATAAAAACTTACCAAAAATAGGTAGGCCTTGTTTTTATGGACGTCCCAAAAAGGCAAGTAGGCCTTGAATTGGTGGACGGAGGGAGTAATAAACTGTGAGAGTACAAATAAGAAAAGGTAAATCATATCTTAATTATGTGCATGTAGTTATGGGATCATCACCCTCGTGCTTACAGGTCAACAAGTTAATAATATTGGTAGCAATTTTTTTAAAGGAAGTCTGAGACAAGATGAGATCCTATGTCCTACAATTTAGTGTGCATCACTGTGTATTATTCTTAATTTGTTATAAATTTTAATTATATTTTTTTAATTTTAATTTATTATGCTTTAACATAATAAATAGATAATTAACAAGGGTTCACTCATCCAATTAAGGTTTATAATTATTTTTTTATATTTATTTGAATTAATAATTGATTATTTGGATTCATTAATTTAAAGTTAGGGTATATAATTTTTTTAAATTTCAATTTCTAATAATAAATATTAATTAGAGTTCATAATATAATAATATTTTTTATTTTCATAAAAAATAATTATAAAATAAATAAATTAAAATTGGTACACACTAAATTGTGGACCAGATGATCCCATCCGGTCTGAGACGCAACGGTAAATTATGTTATTGTATACTCCATCCGTCCCACTGTATCTGAGACTCTTTCTATTTAAGGCGTGCCACTGTAAGTGAGACTCTTTTCTTTTTTGGTAAAGATTTTACTCTTTAAACACATATTTATTTTTTCACCTACAAACAAAATACACTTTTCTTAATTTTCGTGTAAAAAAAATCTCACGTATAGTGGAACTGAGGGAGTAATAACCTACGAACGATATTAAATAAAGTAATTATGCTTAAAAAACCAAATTTCACAAAAATTGTTATGAAAAAAAGAAGAGAATCTCATGGTATTGGTGTTAGTTGAGTGAAGGGCATGCATGGGATTGGAGGTATTGGGAAGGGAAAATATAGAAGTGGGGACCCAATAGTTAGTCGTTGGACTCATCATTCAATGACGTCATCCCAATGTCACACTGATGCAACCTTTGATCCTAATGCGACAATTCACATTTGCTTGCGTCTCCGAGCTGAGCTATAAAATAGTACTCCCTCCGTCTCACTTCAAATATCTCCTCTATTTTAGGCATGGAGATTAAGAAATATGTATAAAGTAGATAAAGTGAGTTGATGAAAATTGTTTAAGTATTAAGTATGGAGAGAATGTATTGCCAAAAAAAGAAAATGAAATATTTGGAGTGGAACGAAAAATAAAAAATGGGACATTTGGAGTGGAACGGAGGGAGTAATAAAATAATAGTGGTATCTAAATTTTTCATCTTATCATCGATATAATTTGATTGTGTGTGTACTTTATAATGACTATAATACATTGGTTTTATGTTATTATAAGCAAGACAATAATTATCACATGTAATCCGCTGGCGGAAATTTTGAGTGTTCTTTTAATATATATATATATATATATATAATATAAGAGAGAATATAATATGCTTCATTCGTTCACGAAATGAGTATTCATATATTCTTTTTAGTTCGTACATGAAATGAGTATCTATTTTCATTTTTGGTAAGTGTACCCTACAAAATCCTTTAATTAATATCCTCAAAAGATAGAACCCTTATTTCACTGACACCACGATCAATACATATCTTAAAACCCGTGATGTCTCGAAATAGATACTCATTTCGTGGACGAAAGGAGTATTTTTTAATAATCATAGTATTCACGTTAATTGCTTCACATTTTATAGTGATTTATTATATGGTTAATTAAGTATCAAATACACCTCTAACATAGACACCTTTTTCACATGTAGCTCCCTATATTCGGCTTTGGTTCAACTAAACCCCTAAAGTCTTAAATTTGATTCAATTACACCATCTACCCTAACGGTTGTTTAACTCAGTTAAGTATTTTATTTTATTTTTAATTTTGTTGGTGATGAAAACACGCCGAAAACACGTCTGTCGCGATCTGCATCCACGACGTCCACGTCGAGAGAACCGTGAAATTGGGGTCGATTTTGCTGCGAATACATAAACCTAAGTCTGATCCCTGCACGTATTCGTACACAAGGTAAATGTGCTCACCGGAAATTGAAATTCCGACCAGTTTAGCGATGTTGGTGAAATGTCCTTTACTGATCACCGACAGTTTCTGCATGATAGCGGCACTCGTCGTGGATTTGCGGAGCTTCCGCTGGAAAACGATGACATCCTTACCGTTGAGGACGACGCAGCGCCACGACTGCGACGAGGAGGAGGAGGAGTGCCGCTTCGCCAGGAAATTGTTGGTGGCAACAGAGTTATTGAGGAGGTATGATGATGATGTACCAGCGTCGATACCGCCGACGATGAGGATGACGAGTAGCCGCCGTGGGAAAATTGACTGGAGAGGTTGGTTTGAGGCGCTCTGGACGACGTTAAAGAAAAAGAAGAAGAGGGTTTTGTCTGCCTCCGATTGGGAAACACCTCTTCTCGGCGTTTTGGAGCCTATTTTAACTTTTTAAGGCTTCGGACCGGGTCTGAAGCTCTTATCGCCATTTTTCGTTCTGCACATAACAGAATTCGATCATGAAAAATCAACGATTTTTCGAAAATTGAGGCAGGAATCGAAGATTGATGCAGAATTGGTCAAATTAGGTTTTCGGCGTGTTTCCACCACCAAGAAAATAAAAAAAATAAAATAAAATACTTAACGGAGTTAACAACCGTTAGGGCATAAAGTGTAATTGAACCAAATTTAGGACTTTAAGGATTTAGTTGAACCAAAGTCGAGTATAGGGAGTCACACTTGAAAATGGTGTCTATGTTAGGGGTGTATTTAATACTTAACCCTTTATTATACTTCATCTATCCACCAGAAATAGAGCACATTCTTTGGATACGAGTTTTAATAATATGATCGGTTAGTGGAGAAAGAGTCCCACCATCATTTAAAATAAGTGATTGAAATTGAATTGAAGTTGTTTTTTTTGTAAATAAATGGTATTTATAAGGATAAAATATAAGAAAAAGAAGTGGGTCCATGTCCTAAAAGGGAAAGTGTCCTATTTTTTGTGGACGCCGAATATTGTAATTGTGCCCCATTTTTAGAGAGAGTATTAGTTTGTTAAATTTGTGTTATTTTTATCTCATTTTTCTTTCTCAGTTAATTTTCAATGTTGAATTTGAGTCAATCAAGTTAAAATAAGATGAACTATTAATAATAAAAATTAATCTATTTTTTCACAAGATTAAATATTTTTTAAAAAAAAATGCAGAGATGTAGGTCATTAAATGTTTTTAATATACTTGTTGTTGAATTAATGAAATGCAAGCAACTATTTATTATTCCATATGTCTCACTATAAGTGCTCAAAACTTTTCGGCACGGAAATTAAGGAAAAGATGTAAATTGGTTAAAAGTGGTGGGACCTACACTTTTTAAAGGGTTAAATTTTTTATTTATGGAAACATGACACTTATAATGGAAGGCCTAAAATAGAATACAAACTGCTTTTATTGGGACAGAGGGAGTATAAGATAAGTGACTGAGTTTTAATCCTGAGAACATTAATTCAACCTGGACCTATAAATTGTACTCCATCTGTCCCACTTAAATTGGCACTTTTTAGTTGGGCACATGGATTAAAAATAAAGAGTTAAGAGTGTAAAGTAGGTAGGGTCCACTTATTTTATGTGTGTAGAGAAAGTAGGGACCACATACTATTTTAGGAAAGTGCCAATTTAAGTGGGACGGAGGGAGTATGAAATTCTCAAAAAAAAAAAATGATCCAGGAATATACAAATACTTCTAGAGGTCATAATTCAACAAATTCAGGCCCTAATGGCAAATCCCGAATCCATCATGTAATAATAATATTCATTCGTTCGCAAAGTTAAAATAATTGAGTACAAGTCTCGATTTCTAATCCTACAATTAAGAAAATAAAGTATGATAGTAATTACTACTCCCTCTGTTCCATTGCTCAAAACTTTTTTGCTCAAAACTTTATGAACTTCGCTCCGATTGATTGCTTGTGTCGCCCGATTCCTGACCATCGGATTCCTGTTTGGTGATACTCTGTGGGTGTGCAAGCCATCGGAATCCTGTCCATCGGATTCCTGCTGTTGGTGGCTGTGCAAAGTGAGATTTGAGTGCCGATCAGTTCTCCCTGTTCCCAGAGCCGTGATCATTGAGCTGCTGGAAGAGCCGAGCCTACTGTGGGAAAAATTTGAGCCAAAGTGTCCCGATGACACATTTTTCCCACCTCGATTGCTCTGAATACTTTCTTTTCTTTCTTCTTTAAGTTCTACTATGTTTCTCTTTTACTTGCTGTTTTTTTTTTGTGATTTGCAGGTACTAAGTGGAGAAAAAGAAGGAAGAGAGTCGAGAAGAGGACATTGACACTTGAGTGTCGAGTGAAGGCGGCAGGATGATCGGGAACCAATCGGTGAAACCTCGGCTAAGCGAAGATACCCAACAATATTGTTATACTCGTAGTTGTCCAAAATTTAAATAATAATTCGAACCTGTTTAATTTTATTAATTTAAATTGTTGCAGTGATTAGTTATTCGTGTTAATACAATTTGAATATTATTGAGTAATTATTGCTAATAAATAATACTACCAATATCCCACAAAAATGTGCACAGTACTTGCTATTTTCATATGTTTTACAAGAGTGTGCATTCTTTAACATGTTCATTAATATAAGATTTAAAATGTGTTTAAGAAAATTGTACAAAATATACAGCTCGATTTTTTTGAAGCCGACCAGTTTAACTATGCAGCTCGATTTTTGAAATATTTAGAAAAGGAAATTAGGAAAAGTAAAAAATAGAGGGAGGCCGGAATTTGAGAATTTGGGATTTGAGGAGATTTTCTTTTTTTATTTGAACCGGGATTTGATAGAGTTGTTTCGCTTGTTTGTGTTTTGCCACGTTAATGTAAGTTTTCATACTTAATTATCCGATAAATAGAAATTTATAACCTAATTGACTCAGTTTTTTAATATTTTGTATATAAGATAGATTTTTTTGTTATCCATTTCATGTTTTCAAATATATTAAATGTATCAGGTAACATGTAATTAAGGTATATGTTGTGAATTTTAAAATTATTAGTATAATATAATTAAGGTAATTCTATTTTTTACCAATTTTTTTTTAAAAAAAAACCCATATGTAATTAATTAAGGTAAATGTGAATTTTAAAATTATTATAATATAATTATTCGAAACAAAATATGAAATTAAAATTACATACATTACTAGAAAATATGACTTTAACTGTCGAATTAAGGAAAATATTTGTATATGAGGAAATATTACTAACGTCTTTATTTTTCTTATTAAATCAATAATAATTTGATTTTCACTTAAAAATTATATTTATTTACTATAAATATCATTCAATTTTTATAATTGCCATGCTAGAGGTTGTACGATTGTGAAAACTTTGAGTTATTCATTATGTAACAAGTTTGACCACGACTAATTAGAGTTAAAAACTCCCTAAAATTTGAGTAATTTATTGCGTAGCATCAGGATCGGGTAACTAAACCATTTCTCTTGTAATGATTAAAATATTAAAACTAATAAACGCAAATTAGCCACCTCGGTCGTGTGTATACTACACTGATATAACTAGCTTTCTCATATTAAGAATTTTATCTTATCTCATGGTGACGATAACTATGACGCTCTCATCACAGACAAGGAATACAAGTATGAAGTATTAGATGATCTTTCTACTTTGATGGGCCCCGCCTCCACTTAATTATTTATTGCTTTTGTTAGAATGAGAGATCAAGCTACAAATTTAAATTTATTCGTCATTCAAATCAAAAAAATATTGAATAGACTCAAGCATTATTACAGTTTTTTGGGGGGTTGAGAATACATAAATCTTTAAAGATGGCGGCGTAATAATGATTTCGAATTTAGAGGGTGTTTGGGTAAGCTTATTTTAAAGAGGTTACCAAGTTTATAGGATATTTCAAAAGCTTATAAGATATAGTTTCTTAAGAGTTTATAAATTGTCAAAGTATTTGGGTAATTGAACTTATAAGCTAGAGAGAGAATTTTTAGTTGAGGAGAAAAAATCTTAGTTATAGAGAAAAAAATTTAAAAAAATGAAATTAGAATGATATATGATGAAAATATATATATATCATAATTGAGTTATTTTTGTAAAATGAGTGTTTCTTATAAAAAAAATGAGAAAATAAGTTGGGATAGAGGAACTTATTTTTTGAGGGGCTTATAAGCTCTTTGAACTTAATTTTACAGTTTATAAGGCTATTTAAAAACTTATTTTGCCAAACACTTTGAAGGGGCTTATAAGCTCCTCAATAACTTATAAGCTGTTTTAAAGAGCTTAGAGCATCCACATTGGGGGTTCCTTGATAGCCTACTTGATAGTGTTTGTGTTATTGAGTAGGTAGTGCTGCATTGGGGTTCCTTGATAGCCTACTTGATAATATTAGTTTTTAAAGAGGAGAGAGAAATTTTTAAAGAGGAGAAGAGAATTAAAAAAAAAGAAAAAAAAATCACTCGAGCATACTCGAAAACTCGAGTAGCACTCGAGTAGCTCCTCCCTGCAACGCCTACTCGAGTGCAATACTCGAGTTCGAGTAGGGCATCGAGGATGCCGTTGCCAATGCTCTTATAAGCTTAGCCAAACACCCTCTTAAAATATTTGGTTTTCAATTACTTTATCATATTCTTTTATATACTTGAATTTGTTGTACGACTCATATGATTTTTCAAATGGGAAAAAGTTGTTTGTTTATATTATGGCTAAAAAATATAAAATTTATATATTTAAACTTTTATATTTAAAATAAAATAGTATTTAATAATTTTTTTTATTTTAAAAATTACATTTTTTTTAAATTGCAGTGTGCATTAAATAATAAAACTAGCAACATTGTATTTTTTGTTTTAAACAAAATATTTAAATATATTGATTTTAAAGCTATTATGGCCAAATAGCATCACTCTTTTCAAATATACTTTACCTATTCTCTGTATACAATTTGCAAGTCATTGCACTTGAACTAGGGTTTAACTAGTATGCTTGAAAAATACTTGAATTCTTACTACATAAAAAATGTGTATATGTATATTGTTTTAAAAGAAAGAAAGAAAAAAGCACTATAATTTTTTTTACGACAAAAAAAGAAAAGAAAAAGGAGTAGTACTATATTAAATGCAGCAATCACAACCAAATTGATGAGTGGGAAAAATGGATGGCATTTAACTCCACCAGATTCATCGAATTTAGCAGTTATGCTAGAATTGATATGATCCGCTTCTTTTTCAATTAATTAATATACGAAAAAAAATTAATTAAATCAATATATAATCTCTTTTTTATTGATACATAAATGCTCAATCTGAATAAATACTGATTTTTAATCTTAAAATATTAACTAGACAAGGAGAAAGTGTCAACCCATATGCGTGCAAGAAAGATAAATTGTCTTAATGCTTAAGATCCCTTTGACATATATAAAAATATTTTCGTTGCCTAACTAGAATGCAAATTTGTCTTCACTCATAGAAGAATCTTCGTATAATAAAATTTTGATTAACAGGTTTTGTCATAAATATGATTGTTCTAAATTTGTGGCTTCAATTTTGATTAACCCATCTTTCATTCAGCAACTTTTTTAGAGAATTATTCCATTCATTAGTTTTAGAGAATTATTCCATTCATTAGTTTAGAGAATTATTCCATTCAATTTTGTCTTCACTGCAGCTCATGGCTAAAAAGTAAACAAACTTAACCCTTTGGGCTTACCAGCAGAGAGGGGGGTATTATAGTCCAAATGTTTCAACCTAAAATAAAACTAACCAACATCTTTTAGGTCTGTCTTCTTAGGAAAAATATAAAATTCAGAAAACACACAAACTTTCATTGAATAGATATCCTATCCATCTAAATTATAAAAATATCTTTTCATTTTAATGTTCCAACTATTGAATTGACATAGTAAATTTTGTGACATTAATTTTTAGTCGTTATCATAAACTTATTATACAAGAATAAACTAGGAAATTTTAATTTTAGTTTTTTACCATTTGTTTTTCCAACATCATTCGTTTATTTGGTACGAAATGGACTTTTTAAGTATAGAAGCCCAATTGCACAATTTTGTAGTTTGTTATCGGATTCGGAATGATGATTTCCAGATAAGACACTTCCTCCTAAAATCCATTATAAAGAAGTTAGAATTTTTAGGGTTCGGAATCTCATTTGCTGCACATTTATTTTGGAGGTTTTTAGTATAGTATAATATTTTTCAAATTTATATTTGAGTTATATGAAAGTATCCATTTTGAGATAAAAAAAAAAATATCATTACACCATTTTGATATACTCATTTTATACTCCATCCGTCCAACTAAACATGATTCACATATTATTGACACGAAAATAAGAAAAAGATTAAATTGGATAAAAGTGGTAGAGTCTATAATTTTTCACGAATTAAATAATACTCCCTCCGTCCCACTCCAATAGGCTCACTTCTTTAGGGCACGGAGATTAAGAAAACTTATTTTTTAATAAGAAAGTGGTAGTAAAGTGGTGTGGTCCACACCAATTAAGTACTCCCTCCGTCCCACCATTTTAGTCCCCTCCCACTTTTCACACATATTAAGAAAATGCATTTAATTTTTATATTTTTATCTTTTATACCCTTATTTATTATTTTCAGACATTCTTTTCACATTTAAGTGAAGCATTAAATAAGGTTAATTTATATAGTATTAATTAGAAAAGTGGACTATCTTTTTGGGACATCTCAAAATGAAATAAAGGACTAAAATGGTGTGACGGAGGGAGTATAACTTTTTTTACCCAAAAAAGAAAAATGAGCTTATTTGAGTGGGACGGAGGGAGTATCTTCTATGAAAATGAGTCAATTTTAGTGAGACGACTCAAAATGGAAAGTAAGACATGTTTCATAGGACGAAGGGATTATTTTTTCAAACTTTACAAAACAATCTATTAACAAGAGAAGAGTCGGCGGTTCACGATCGTATCGAAGGCAACAACGGTTAAGGTGAGGTGGTGACCTTGATGCGCATAAGTGAGGTGGCGCCGCCTAGAAGGAGTTTCGATTTCGGCCGAGGCATTGGCTATGGCAATGAATCTTATGATATTTGTGTTATTAATGTTCTTATATTTACAATTAACGATAAATTAGTGATTAATTCAGGATTCAAACCTAGATAACTTGTGAATAAAGGCAAAAATCATACCATACCTAGTTGGCTAGCTATTACTTAGAACGTGAATGATAAAAAAATAAAGGTAATTCATAATCTAGTTTTTTTTTTAAAACTCGGGGGAGAGGAAAGGAAAGCGGTGGGGTTTGAACTCTGGACCTCATTATTTGTATACATGAGTTCGCATCGTTTGGTGTTCCACTGGGGACAATTCATAATCTAGTTATGAATGGTTTTAGACTTGCTTCATGAGTTACTTAAGTTCAAATTGTGCATTACTCATGATTAAAATAATAAATGGGTTAGTTTTTTATTTTATTTAATATTAATAACTATTTTTTATATTTGTTATATTAATTTGGATATTTTAATAAAAAAATCTCTTTATATTTTATCTTAATTTTAATTTTAAGAGGACTTCTAGAATAAAGCTCCAACATTTTTTTACTAAAGTGAAAAAATGGACTCATCACAATGCCTGAACAGAAACTCTATTTCTTAAGATGAGCTTATATTTCCAAACCAAACAAACAAATGTGTCTATAAAATTAAAACGGGTGGAAGTGGAACAACTCCAGTGAATATAAAAGTTCAACGAAATCTAAAGATCATTCATCATGAAATATCAAGGTAAGCAGAATTAGTAGATCGCATATAACGAAATCTTGATCATAAATTTTCCAAGAAATGCGAATATATGAACTATTGTAGGTGAAAGAAATTCTGAAAACCCTAATTAGTAATTACTTACCAGTACAAGATAATAATAATAGCACAAACAAAAATCAGCACTATTGCGGTTTCACATGTGCAACAAAATTTTAATCTTTTTCAAGTACCTCAAATTATACAGCATGCTTTGGTCCCAACCACTTCTGCATCCAGCGCATCACATTTGTTCACCACTCCAATCTTATAAAAGTGGCCTTTCGGCTTTCGCAACTTAATTCGCGATGAACTTGAAGGGTCATAATCACAAGCACCAAGCTTGTTGACTTGCCATGCTGGGACATGTCGATGATTAGGCACCCTTAGGCTGCTTTCTCTTCTTTGCCCCCGAATTCAGGAGTATTGGACCATACAAACATAACCGGAGCCTCCCTTCTACCAGTGGTTGATGGAAGTAGCTTCTGTACAGGTCCCAAAACTCGTCTCTGGGAAAATGTATGCAGATAATATGCAAATTAGGAACTGTAAAACAGATCTTGATACAGTTAAGATATATGACGAAAAACAGATATTCTTCCTTTATTTTTCCCCACATGTGACCCAGTTATGGAATGAGTTATTTTTAGATTGGAGCGAGTGTGAAGAGATCAGATTCTAATACTAATCTATTATTCCAGATCCAAAGGTTTTCCGGTATGAATACCTTTAAAAGCTATCTTCATGAGTTGCAAGTAGCAACTCCTCATGTTAACTCCCCCAGGACCCCGTATGAGAAGGATTTCATGTGCCGTAGTCTTGGAATTTGGATTACACGAACAAGGATCAGATAGAGTAGTATTATGAACAATCAAGAACAGACCCTAGATGATATCATTTTAATGTTTGAAAAGTAGAATGCGGTCTATCTCTTACGTCTGGAGCATTTCTAACTAAATCTTTGAAACGGACGGTTATGCAAAATTCATTAGTTGATATTTGAATTTTCAAATGTTTCTTGTTCCTACTTGCATAACATGTTACACATCCAGTAAGGTGATCCAAAGATCAAAGGTTAAGACAAACTTATCATAGACGTAAATGAAGCAATGGACCATTTACCCTTCAGGATACATATTTAATATTTTTAATGGGTCCAGCATGTGATTCTATGGAAAATTCATGTACCAAGAAAACATTTCGATGACAACAGTATCCCAGCATCACATTTGAATATCTCAGATGAGGGGAAGGAAACAGGAAATATCTGAATCTATTGAAAAGGAACAAAAGTCAGACCTGACTTGCGGAAGAGTGAATAAGGAATAGCCCTTGACATCTGTGTTCATGTCAAGCACAATTACGGATAAACGAGACAGCCCCAGTGCTTCCATATCAATTAATTTCTTAATCCTGCAACAAATTTGTATTATCATTAGAATGCAGCAAACAATTACCAAAAGAAAATCTGTTATAAGTATGTCTTAAATTGTAAGTTGACATAAAAATACGATAGTTATCTTTAATAGCCATATCTGAAGAGAATTGCAACTGAAATTAGGTTCAAAAACGAGAAAACGGGTGCAGATCAGGAAACAAGAAATATATCAGAAGCAATTTAAACTAGAATAAATCATAGCACCTGCTTGGTGTTCCACTTGCAATATTGACACGATTCTTTAGTGTAGATACCTGGTGAAACATTAATATATGTGTCAAACTTGAGATAAGATAAGGATATCAGATCTTGGAGGGAGAAGAGATATGAAACATTAGTAAGAGAAGACAAGTTGCCACTGAATATTAGTTTTGAATGAACATAAGTTGAAGTGTCGACATAAATTGAGTTTAGCTACATGCTATATGTATCATCCAAACAATTCCGAATTTGAACTTACTAGCCACAGTAACCTAAGCCGCTAAAGGAATAGTTAAATAGATAGTACTCCCTCCGTCCGCCAAAATTATGTAAAATTGCTTGGGCACGAGATTTAATAAAATTAGTGATGATTTTGATGTAGTGGAGAAAGGGTCCCACCACTTTATGAGATGTGTGGTTGAGATTGAGTTTTGAGTGGGTTTTTGTAAATAAAGAGTGTTAGTAAGGATAAAATATTAAAGAAGATGGTGGGACCATTGCCATAAAAGGAAAGTAACATAATCTTGGCGGACGCCAAATATAGTAATTTTTACATAATTTTGGCGGACGGAGGGAGTATTAATCTTCTTAGAACCCTATTTAAATTGCTTTTGTACAGAATTCTAGAAGGAATAAATCTGAATACATAACACCATGTGAACTCACTTTTCAAGAAAGGAATAATTCTAATTCAAGATTGCAGAAAACATGTAAGACTGAGAACCTGTTCCTCAATCTTCATATGCTTAGAGAACAGCTTTGCAGCATGGCAGTCTCCTGTCAAAGATCGTAATTCCCTGGATGAGCAAAGTCACTAGTTAACGAGCATGAATTCAGAAATATTTCATATTTTCTACCTTTTTTATTCTTTTTATTTCTTTGGAGGGTGTATCAGGAGAGGGATGTTGGGTTCAGTTTCGACTTATGCATGTATTATTATTTATAAACATAATATAGCCATGCTTTTGGATTCATAAAAGCAAATCTCAAAGACCGAAGTAACAACCTGAGAAGTTCCAGTGATCTCAGTGCAGACAAACTTATAACAAGAAGTGCAGGACTCCCGGGATCAACTTGCCCTTCTTGAAGATGTTTTTCACAGAGCACTTTTTTCCATGATGATCCAAAAGCAACTTTCAAATCCTCAACCAAGTTGCCAGTATTATTTTGAGCTGTGTCCTGGCCTTGCTCAACAATGCATGTTTCTGTTAATTAAATGAAACCGTATAAGATACTCAAATGAAAATCAATTACACCTCTTTCAAATGTTAATTGTTCATAATCATTCACAGAATGTATGTTGCTTACTGAAGATCTTGATATATTGGTTCTATAGTGACCTTGATTAGAGAGTAACATATGTACTAACGTCAGGACTTCATGGTACACAATGATTCAATCAAATGAATTCATGAGCCTTCCAAGTACCAGGGAATTCTACAGAATTATATCAATCTATCTACCATCATCGTGAGACGGCTCATTTGCAATCATGACTTGCTCCTATATATGTGCATTTTGAGCTGGTCCCGTGACCTAAAACGATGTTAACCAGTTCATCCGGTTCTCTATCAATTTAACTATAATAAGTTGCCCAATTTTCTATGTGTTCCCTCAACTAGGCCATAATATTAAATCTCGGTCTGGGTTGGGTTTCAAAAGATTGTCACAGATACAACATAAATTCTTATACTTATGAAAACTAAGAAACAATTTCGTATCTTTAATTGTTAAGAATGCAGCTCAAGCCTACGTCTTACTTCAACACTGGGCATTGCAAGAGGTATTAATAAACACAATTCACATTCAAAATACAGGAATCAACATAAGAATACTGCAACTAACAGCAGAGATTTGAGAGGAAAAGCAAGGCAACTAAAAGCAACACAAAAATTCCACATATCAAAATTCTGCAACTTAAAACAAATGATAGATAAATAAATAGAGAACATGATCACAAAACTAATTAGAAAGGGCAACCTTTGAGGGAATCGAGTTCAAGGGAGGAAAGCTGAACGCCGTTGGCGGATTGATACTGGTCGATTAGAAAACTCAACTGCTGAGAGATGCTTGGCCGTTCAACGAGAATTCTTTCAACCTTTACCACGGCGGTTTCAGATTCAGAACCCTTCTTCTTTAGATTTCTTTTAGTGTTATCTTTACTCGACTTTTTCTTCTTGTCCTTAGTTTTGGTTTTGGCAATAGATTTCTTAGGCCGCAACTGCGGCCGCTGCTTTTGGCGCTTTTTTGCGGCGGCGACGGAGCCGGTGGTACCAGTGCCCATTGTTGTTTAGCTGTTGAGGTTATGGGCCTGCTGTTATGTTACTGTTTTGCCAACGGTAGGTCTTGGTCTTTCAATTCAGCCTAAAACAACGTTTGTTGGGACTTGGGAAAGTGGTGCTCATAAAAAAAAAAAAAAATTGATGTAATTTAAGGGTAAAGAGTATATATCTATTTTTAAAAATAAAAATATATATATATATTTATATTTTATCAAATATATAAATTATATTCCTTGTGACTGTTTTGATTTTATATCAATTCAAATTTAAATATATTTTTATTATAAAAATGAAAAAAAGAATAGTCCAGTCACCATTGGACAATGATTGCCTTGTCGCCTTGCACTTATAAATCTACCATCGACTATTGTAAATTACAAAGCAACCACCTCCACCATCCAATCACTTATCCACCACACTCGATTTAAATTCTTGAGCTCGACGTTAGATCTTTGAGCGTTCGAACGTCAAACAATAGTTAATTTTAAACTAGTAATCCACATTCGAACGTCGAACAAACGTTGAGCATCGATCGCATTCTAGAGAAATAGAAGGTGCAGTGGCGCAACAACGTAGAATGGTGGCGCATCGCCACAGAGAGGATGAGAAACAACTCAGGAAGAAAAAAATGAGGAAAGAGAGAGGAGATGGATGGTTGGTAGATGGCAGAGAGGAGGCACGACAAATAGGCATAGGCACAATGAGAGGCGCATATTTGGGGGGCGCTCAACCCCCCTTCCCTGCCGTCGACAAGAAATAAAAATAGAAATAAGAATATTTCGGAACTCACTACCTTCTCCCCTCAATACATAATAACTCATTATTTACATCAAATGTCATTGTGGCTCACACGTAATTATCTTTTTTTATTTAAATTCTTTTTTTAATTTATCTCTCCTACTTTTTGGACAAATATATAATCAAAAAAGTTATTTTATCTCTCCTATTTTATTATAAGGGTTAATTGCCGGAAAATCTACATACTTTTTCGTTTTTGGGTTTTTCCCATGACAAAAAAAAATTACTTGACAATACATGAATTGAAAAATTAAAAGGGAATTTTCCCCGCATTCAATTTCCGACCACCGCCGAAGTGACGTAGATCCAACGTGTCGAAATTTAGTTCAGGTGTTAAATTTTAAAATATTACATGGACGCCACAAAAGATCCATTTTTCATATGTGCAACAATCTTAAAACAAGATCCGAAGCCAGAAGTCCAAGCATCGTGGAGATCGTCTGCTTCATCGAACATAAACAAAAGTTGGCACTTGGTACTCTTAACTCAATACTAATATTTATTACAACCTTTATTTATGAAAGAACTTTCTACTTTTTCTTTTTAAGACGTCCACAAAAAAATTTATACTTATTTTTTCAACGTCTACTTATAAATATTCTATTTATCCTTACTTTTTCATCAAATAATATTAATTAAAACAACACAATAATAATTACACATGTTCACTATGCTCAATACATTCAATAATCTTTTCTCCACTCTCAACAACTTTTACTTCACTATCAATACACTCAACAATATTTTTTTTAAAATTCGTGTCAATCCCTACTAATTTCTTCTAGAGTGACATACTCGTGCACAATACGAGACTATTTGAGGTCTATTAAGTGATTAAGTGATTATAGTAAACAAACTTTATTACATTTGAGACAAACTAATTAAATTTTAATTGTGATTAACCTCTAATATACTACTAGTAACCAATAATTTATTTAGAACGTAATTAATAAGTGGCGCGCGGCCATCCGGACGAAGAATTTTCTCAAATGAAAATTTACCCAAGTTCAGAATTCTGAGACTATTTTCCCCAGTTTTCAACAAGCATTTCTTGAATCATACCCTAACTTCCTCGTACTGGCTACACCAACCGTATTAGTCGCAATTATCACGCACCATAACACCACAAAAATACACTAGTCTGTGTAAATCAGTAAAACTGTATATGAAATACTTTAACAATTGAGTGTTTTTAAAAAGGACATCTTTTAATACATAGGAATATTTGGATCTTACAAGTTACAACAAATCAAAATCAGAATCAGAACTCACCACCCCCCCCCCCCCCCCAAAAAAAAAAAGAAAAAGAAAATCCCCCTGAGTTCACAGAGCAACAATTTCAGTGGGCTTGCACACAACGGAAATAGATGTCAATCAATTAGAAAACTCTTTGCAATTTCTCATTTTCATAGAAGTATATTCATATTGATTGTTATATATGTTTACAATAGCCATTAATGATGGCTTGCATACCTAGTCATGCAGGCTGAGCTGCCAAATTTAGACAGTAGCGCTTTGTCTCATCCATTTTGTGGCTGACCACTTCTCTCCTGATAGTACTTCACATCCACCATGTAAGCTGTTTGGATCTGATTTTCCATCAAGACCCTGACACACACAATTCAACAATCAATTTGGCATATGTACCTCAACTTATTCAACTAATTATTCCCTATATGTCTAATCAGTCTGTTGAGAATACTACTCAAGAGACGCTACTGTGTACAACTATTTGTTCATTGTTTACAGATACTCAGACCAACATTTTCTTTTTTTAGATATCTGCATAGTCATAAATCCACCACAATGCCACCCCCTGAGGAGCCCCTCAGACCATCATGCTTCACATCTTAACTAAGCATTGATAATAAATTGGGGAAAGATTGAAACTAAAATGAAGGTACAAAGTCACAAACCATGCTCCAGAAAAGTACAGCATCTCCTTTAATCGGCTTCACACACAATCCTTTGGCCATTTTCCCCCCGCAGCTACATTCGCCAGATCCAGCCTAAGGTTTTCAAAATTAAAATCCAATTAGGGGCAGCTGAACGAATCAACCTTGCACTTCAGAAGATTTACTAAATTTTCAGATACTTCCTTAGTACATACGCAGGTTACAAACTTCAGGTTATTAATAGCTATGTCAGGATGACAAAAACATAAATCCTACAATATTTCATGTAAGCATCCAAACAATTCTTTTGAAAAGCAAACGATATGGATTCTAAACGCGACTTGGGCACTTAATCACACATTTGGAGAAAGAAATTCTACCTTCCAATTAGTACCTCAAGTTCTGAATTTGCTTGAGCTTAAGTTTGCTACATTTAACTCCTTTCAGAATTAGTAAAACATTTTTTTACCTAAGCAATACAGTAAAGAGATGCTGGTTTTTTGTTCGCTCTTACTTAATCATGTTTGAGCACTGGTTAGGTAATAAACCTACACCTGTTAATTATTTCATACCCACATCAATCAGCATATTTAAGATTATCTATAAACCTGCAGTTGCGCCACAGAAAGCTCAACAATGACACAGTTACAAGATTTTTAAACACAAGACAAGTAAACCACCTTTGGGAAGTATGTTTCTCCCCCCTCGACATTGTCACTTAGATACATGAGTACGGTTCCCACTCTTTGACCACCGTACTTTAAATTAAACTGCAAGAAGAACCTTGGTTACATTTAAATATGGGGTAGTTTTAATGATAACCACATTTTAGAACTTGAAGAAATGATTAGCCGAACAAAACTGACTGGTGCAGGACAAACTTACCGTATCAGAGAAGTAGTCATGGTGTGGTCTGTAAAACTGATTCTTTTCATACCTGTGCTTCTGCAGATGTTAGCCTTCATATATTAAAATCTCAGTTCTGTGTTTGATTAAGAAACTGAATAAGTATACATATAAGAACTCACCTCAATACCTGTATACGTTCCCCATTTTCTACTGGTACTTGAGCATACACAGAAATCCGTTTCTCAATTGCCTGATGGTGTAACAAACTGACAATTAGTTGTCTACAAAAGGTGGGCAATTAAATACAGAAAACAAAGTAAGTAACATTAAAAACAAAATTCAATTTGAACAAAAAAGGAATAAAGAAAAAGAGCTCGAGTATAAACGTCAAGCAGGAGTTGGCAAAGATAGCTGAAGTGGAATTTCATGTTACCTGTATCATTGGAAACTTCCTTTCTTCAGCAGTTAGAAACATTCCAGAACTTGTCCTAACTTTACTCTTTATACCCTGAAACAGAATATAATATGATGAAATACAGCCAGACATTGAATGCAAATATTTAGAATAGTGTTTACAAACTCAAACAGACCATACTAAGAGTAACTAAGAAGAAATGGAGTATAAATTTGTAACAACATATGGAGCAATACCCATCAAGAAGAGTGGAACTATATCAAGGAACGACCACATTGTAATCCAGAAAATAAAGATATTCACTCTTCCCAATACAGAGCATAGTATCACAAACAATTCAGAAGAAACTCGACCATTAGCATGAAATTAGTGAGAGAGAACTAATTACTTCAGCATGTACTAATTGCATTAACCATAAGCTTTTATCACGGAATAAGAACAAAGACCAGGTATTTAAGTAAATAAATACACTCAATAATTAGACAATTTTAACAAATTGTTAGTTACTAAAAGGTTAAATAAGTATTCGTATTGGAATTCACAGAAATAATAAAGGGTTGATCAACGAAAGTTTCAACTACAATGCTAGAACTAACCTAGCTCACCTTTCCAGTTCTTGCGTCCACTACAGTAGAAACCTCTAGACGAGGTTTGGAAATGGCTCTGAGGTAATCACACTCCTGTAAAGGCAAGAGACAGAGAGCTGATCCAGTCATATATTGAATTGATAACTACTCTAGTTTTACCATATCCACAAGATGTAATAGATTTCTAACAAAAGGCTATCTTCTGCTCTGAAAGTTCTTTTTGCCTCATCGAAGGGTTACCCTTAAACAATTAAGAGGGTGTTCGGCTAAGCTTATTTTAGAGAGCTTATAAGCTCCCGGAGCTTATAAGATGTTTCAAGAACTTATAAAATGTAGTTTCTTAAGATCTTACAAGTTGTCAAAGTGTTTGGATAATTGAGCTTATAAGCTAGAAAGAGAATTTTTAGTTAGAGAGAGAAAATCGAAAAGAGATGAAATTAGAATGATATATAATGAAAAATAAAAAATCATAGTTGAGTTATTTTTGTAAAATGAGTGTTGCTTATAAGAAAATGAGAAAATAAGTTGAGGTAGATGAACTTATTTTTTGGAGAGCTTATAAGCTCTTAAAGCTTATTTTTACAGCTTATAAGCTCTTTAGGAGCTTATTTTGCCAAATACTTCGAAGGAGCTTATAAGCTGTTTTAAAGAACTTATAAGCTCAGCCAAACACCCTCTAACTAAGTTTTTATAAGTGGACAGTAATCAGACAAGTCTTCCTATTATCATTGGTTCTACCAGTTGGATCAGTTCAATCAGAGGGGTGGTTTTTATTGAATATCTGTACCCTTCTATTTCATTATGTAAAATGGTAACAAAATGATCTAACTAATATATGTAAGAGAAACATAATATAAAGTTACTAAATTACATCAGATAGTTACAATGAACTGATTGAAAAAAGCCCTCGGCTCGAAACAAAGTTCTAAAGAGTATCAAAAAGCCTTTACTTTGTAAGGAAGACTCATTGGCCAGTATCAGAAGGAAACACAAGACAAACTTTTGCTGTCAACCACTAATTTCCAGTGTAAATTTGTCAACAATTTTAAGTAAGAGGAGATAAATGATTATATTTATGCCTACATGGGAAAAAAGGTCTCCTAGAATCCTTGCACTGGCACATTCCTATTCATTCTTTAATTCTTTTAACTTCCTTAAAATATGATATCAGTATTGTCTAAATATCATCATGTCAGAAATACTTAAAATAATTAACAAAAGAATTTACAAAATGACGTAATGAGTATACCTCATCACTTAAGAAGTTATGAAACACAACAATACGTGGTGACCAGCTGACAACTTCAGGTTTTACCTGCATTACAGGTGGGTGAAGATTAATTTTGTGTTGGTGAAGATTGGCAGATGCAAGATATAAGAATCTTTGAACCTCATCACAATTTTCTGCAAAATTGTTACCTAGCATGCTAGATTATCTATCTGTTATGGCAAAATCTGTGTTTTGTATTGCATTTCCAGGTCTGGTACAACTTGGAGCTTTCACAAGATTTCAACAAACTGGTTAATTCTCGAACATATTATAATTTTATTCATTACTTTTGAAAGCAATAATTCCAAAATAGAAATTGATTTTCACAAAGTTTCTGAGGCATTTAGAAAACTGTCAGACTTCATATTGCATCTGTCCCTTTTGGACAATCTAAGAAGGTTGAACACCTTTCTCTCTTTGCATCTCCACTTTGCATGCAACTTCTTGCTGCTAGTTTTAGGACTCTGTATCTCTATCAATTAATTGTCCCCACAAATTAAAAATTTAAAACCAAAAGAGGCTATTTATTTAGGTGTATTCTACATCAAAATCTGTCCAACCAAAGCAAACCAAACCCTCTATAATTGTCTAAATGGACTAGTTGAAACTTGTTTTAAGAAACCTTACTAGGGGCCCAAAGGTACAAAACAAATAATAAAGAGCTGTAATGTCTTCACTATCTGTAAATTCAGATGAAACTGGAAGATGATGTAGGACAATAAATAAGTACATCATGCATTTAATGGAAAAGGCGAAAAGCTTATCTAATATGCTCCAAAAATACCAAGTTTTGTCTGCAAGATTATGTCAGGCAGTAGCAAAAGATAATTAGGAAACAACCAAATAACATACATATCCAAGACGCAAAACTGAAGCTTCTTTGTCATCCCAATAAGAAATACCTGATAAAAGAAAGCGCATTACAAATGTTAATTTTTACTACAGGCTAGTAACATATTCTGAGGATCAACATTACTTAGTGCAACAATAAAGGTATAAACCTCTAGGATATTAGAGACTACCTCCATTCAGATGCTGAATTCTTGTCAAAGAAGACTTGGCCCCTACAAGCCAAAATATTGCGAAAAGGTGAAATGATAGACATTTAAGTCTATGACTAGTTCATTATCAGACAAAAAGCATCACTCGACGTTGATTTTCCTATGAGTCCATAATGAAAGTAAACTGGCAATAATTACTGGAATGCTTGCATCGGTTCCACGTAGGCATGTACTCAAGCCACTACCAGTACCAGAGCACAATAAAACATACATAAGGTACACATTTCTTCTTTGAAGTACAATTAATTTTGCATTAAGCAGTGCAATCAAATTCCACAGGATCAGGCAACAAATCACCACCTAAAATATTACCAAATGTCTACTATATCGGTGCTTAGGCCCCAGAGTAAGGCATTAATAAAAATTTGAAACAAAGTGTTATCTTCATGGTTATCTGTCAAAATGAAGAAAAAATTCAGACATGTGATAGCTTAATTCCTGTTTTGATTAAACGTCGTCTTGCCTCCTTGTGTCATATCAATATGGGATGAGAGAAGATTAAGCATTCAGGTATTACAATATAAGGATGCAGAACGGGCAAAGGAAGTGATTACTCAAAAGAAATTAGTTCATCCAAAACGTTAATACTTTGGTTCACAAGGAATTACTTCTAATAATACCTACAAACTGGAAGTTTTATTATTCAGATTTTGATAGGATTGGATTGGAAATACAGCTTCGATGGGTGAAGTAAAGGAATTATCAAACTCGGTCCAATCACTAATTGAAAAAGAGGGAATAACCTTTAAAAAATACTATATACTATAATTAAAAGTAGGTAGTTTCACAGGAAACTATATGTCAGGAAATAAAATCAAATTAACTATTTCCACTCAAAAGCTAGTTTCAAAGTCCGAAAAAACAACATTATAAATAAAATTTATGAGAAATGAAGACTTTAAAATAAATGCAGATCGTAGCAATTTGACAATCAACAAGAGGATGATGAACAAGAAGTGGTTAACTGCGATTATGAGGATTGAGAAATCGTGTTGCTTCTTTCAAGAGTAGCATTCGACTTGCAATGATACTATCAAGGTGTCACATTATCAAAGAAACAGCAAGAAAACTCAGAATGATGGGGACAAGGGGCTGGTCCGTTGTTGAGTAGCATCAAAGAATGAATGAGAAAGTTCAGAAATTATCTATAAAAAAAAAAAAAAAGTAGTTCAGAAATCTACCAGATGACTCCTCCAACCTTCTAATAAATGCCAACTGAAGCAAAGCTCCTGAACCATCAAATGGAAAATGTCACTTGCAAAACTGCAGCTACGAAACTAAAGATAGAATCGAAATAAGCATATAGTTGAACGTAGCTACACCGAAAATGCAAAGAAATCGATTTGAATGTGCAATCCTTAAAATGAATCCTAATGTTTACTCATCAAATAAAACCCCAAGTTGATTTTCAGTATGTAATTCAAATAATAAACGATAACTTTACTCTATAAAAATAGAATATCACAGACACGTCAGTACTCTTTTGAGCTGATCAATTCAGTTATAGACCAAATAAATAGGAAATCATTCGGATCCAATAAATTATAGATTAGCAATTAATAGTTATCAAGACAACAGAACAAACTAGCATCAGTATACGATATTAAAACATTCAACTAAAGACACCATTTGCAAGCTAAGAAAACATTGAAAAATCTAAAGACAAGTAGAGCTCCCGAAAAATGAAGCCATATCACATTGAATCGCAAAAAGAGATACAGTAATCATATCGAATTATTCAAAAAAGAAAATGAGACGTTTATTTTAATTAAATTGAGGTAGAGATCGGGGATTACCGAAAATCATTCCAACAGTTACGAACGTAAGGATAATGAAGATGAATCTCATCGAAGAAGCAGCCATTTGGATTAGAGAGAGAAATTAGAGGCGTGGAGATTGGTAAATCGCAACAGATTAATTCATCATTGGTGCAAAGAAAGTCTGATTCATAATTTCGTGGGCAACTTTGTCATTTTAATTAACCCAAACACCTTAACACTAAACGCAATTACTGTTTCTAGAGTTTGAGGCTACAGTGCACAATTTTTTAGTAGATAAATTAGCAACGCATTATGCATGGATAGAAGTTTGTACTGTAAGTTTGTCTTCAAAATCAAACATAACTTAATAATATGATGAATGTATTGCTTATTGAAACTTGAAAACCTAATATATGATCAATAAATTTTACAATGGAAAATAACACAATTTGGGGCATGATTGTAATTACATGTTTATGATAAAGCTCGACTGGTAAAATTGAGGCATTCAAAGACTCTCTCATTTTAGGTGTAGAGGTTGCTCTAAAAAATATTTTATACTCCCTCTGTCCCAATAAAAGTGGCCACTTTTTTTTGGGCACGGAGATTAAGAAGGGGATTGTTATGTTTTAATTGAGTGTGACCCACCAAAATTAGTGAGTAATTTTTAGAAAGTGGCCTACAATTGTTGACCAAATTAGTGAGTAATTTTGACATTTTTAGAAAGTGGCCTACAATTGTTGACCAAATTAGTGAGTAATTGTTGACTTAATTAAAGTAAACTTTTGCCATTTTTAGAAAGTAGCCACTTTTAATGGGACACCCAAAAAGCAAATGTGGCCACTTTTATTGGGACGGAGGGAGTAGTACAATTACAATACTTTACTTTTGAGGTGCTCAATTTTATTTGTTTTTTTTTTTTCAATATGATTTGACATTATATCTTGTACTCCCTTGTTTCATTACAAATGTCTCATTACTTTTTTGACAAGGAAGGAGATTGAAGGAATGCGTAATTAGTATATAAAGTGAGTTGGTGCAGAGAGAAAAATAAATTGAGATTTATAAATATAGGTATAAAGAGATAAAGTGGTGGGCCATTAGTTAATTAATTTCTTAATTATTTCGTAATGGAGCGAAAATTTAAAATGCTCTATTCCTTAAGTTATATGTGAAAAATGCTCTCTTTTATAAACATAAGCATTTTATGCTCTATTCTTTAAATACCATTTCATTTGATGAGTTTGTTTGATTTTTTGTGAAAGTCTTACACATTTGACCAATTTGACAGTTATCACTCATAAAAGTCAATAATTTGACAGCTAGTCAAAAGTACATATGACCGGTGGGTGACTATATTTATTTTGTAATATCGACTTCACTTTCAAACATTTGCAAACGAGTGTCAAATCTTTTGAATTTTTACAATTTATTGGGGATTCTCCAATTTTTGTAACAATATGAAAGACCCCATGGACTACAATCAATTAGAATATCCATTCCGTTAATTAGGAAGCAATCTGGACCATTGATTTTCCAATGATTTAGGGTGGCTGAAGAAGTTTGAAGATGGAAGCAGAGAAGATCGAGAAGAGAAGAGTCAAGGGAGCATGGTGTTGAATTTGCAAGCGTCAACGTTGGCGTGCCTTAGGGAAGGAAGCAAGTAGAGATTGAAGTTAGAGATTGAATTTGATTTAGCTACGCTAATGAATTTGTGTGGTGTGGTGTTTTCATCAGGGCAACGTGCTCCACTTGGCTACAACCAAGGTAGCTATTACACCACCTGCACTCCCTTCTAATTAAATATTCTTTTCGTCTTCGAAAAATATGCCTATTTTATTAGTATTTTAGACATTCTTTCAAAAATTTGTATTTTTTATTTTTGAATATTATTATAGTGGGGCTGATGGAATTCAGCGAGATGCCATATGAATACATATTACTCCTTCCGTTTCACTTATCATAGCACATTTAATTTGGACACAGAGATTAAAAATAAAGGGTTAAGAGTGTAAAATGGGTAGAGACCACTTATTTATTATTTTTTAAAAAGTGTCATTATAATTGAAACAAATTTAAAAAGAAAGTGTGCCAAGATAAATTGAACGAATGAACTACTATTTTATCGTACTTTTGTTTATTGAATTGCGAATTAGAAAAATTAACGTTACAAAGTAGTGCTAGTTGTAATGTTGTAGTAGTTCCATTATATCTACTCATAGTACATTCATTTAATATAATTTTTTAAAATTCGTGTCACTCACGCCACCGCAACTCTTTCAAAGACGAAAGGAGTACTATTAAGCACGACTACACTTCTATGGAATTCAGGAGACCCAAAGTGAAGCGAGATGCTATATGCGTACGGAGATGAGATTCAGTGTCCCACAATCTTATGTGTGTCAATGTGTCCCATGCTTATATCTATTATTTTAAAAATATTTTTTAAAAAAATAAAATTTATTATAATACTATGAATTATAGTGAAGTTTTATATCAAAAAATTATTTTTTTTAAAAAGTATATACCATGACTTTGAATTTACCAACCTATTATTAGCTAATAAAAATGAAATTAAATGATAAAAAATAATTATATACCCTAAATTGATGGAATAAACCCTAGTTAATAATCACAAAATTAAACTAAAGCATATAAAATTGAAATTTAAAAAAATATACATAAGAAATTAAACAAAATTGAAAATGGGACACAAAGTGGGACATAAAGTTTGGTACGAGTCAGGGGATGTTTTAGGACATTAACTTAGATTGATTTGAAAATTAGGACAATAACTTTCGAACTTGTAAAAATATGATACTAATTATTTTTTAGAGTAAAATAGGACACTAATTAATAAGCATCGTAAAAATAAGGACATCTCTCAGCCGATAATTGGCTAAAAAATGTCCTGCGGATGCAACACTTATTAATTAGTGTCATGTTTTACTCTAAAAATAAAATTAGTGTCCTATTTTTACAAGTTCGAAAGTTATTGTCCTAATTTCCAAATCAATCTAAGTTACTGTCCTAAAAAACCTCTCGAACTCAGTTTGGTACACTTCATCTCATTCCATGAGTACGTATACTACTTTAACATATTTATTATAGTATTTTGTTTATTCAATTGCGAATTAAAAAAGTAAAGTCACAAGGTAATGATAGTTGTAGTTCCATTATACCTCGTACGTACTAAATCATAGTAGTAGCAATTAAACCGATGAGTGACGGGCGCCGACAATTTGGTCGACGAATATCTTGAGATTCACTTGAGAAGTCCCACCCTCGGCCATGGCTTCCCTCGCCAAATCCCTCCAATTCTTTGCCTGCTTCCTCATCTCCACGCTCGCATCTCCACCGTCCATCACCATCTCCAAGCACCTCTGGATTTCATCCGCCTCCACAATCTCTCCGTTTCCCGCCTTCACTGCTCTGACTCCACTCCTCCACAAATCCTCCACCAGCTTGGCGTTGGTGCTCTGATCAGTCCACTGCGGCAGCGCCACCACCGGCACCCCGGACGCCAGACTCTCGAGAGTCGAGTTCCATCCACAGTGCGTCACGAAACACCCCACGCTTGGGTGGGAGAGAACCTCAACCTGAGTGCACCACGCCACGATTTTCCCTTTCTTCTCAAGATCCTCTCTGCAGCTCAGAGTTCGGTCGTCGCCGTCGGAACCTCTGATCACCCACAGGAAGGGGCGGCGGCTTCTCATCAGCGCCTCCGCGACGGCCTCCATCTGCAACCTCGGCAGCTCAGAATAGCTCCCGAAAGCCACGTAGATTACCGATTCCCTCTCCGCACACTCCAAATACTGCATGTAATCTTCCGATTTCTGAATCAAATCACCTCCAAAACTAGTGTCGGACGGATCCCTTGCGTCCAAAAACGCAGAAGGAATCAGCGGCCCGATCGCCAGCAATCTATACTTGTTCAAATATCTCAAAGCATCGGCCTCCAACTTGTCGAACGTGTTCAACACCACCGTCGCGTGATCCTCTTGGTCCAGTATCTCAAAATTCTCAGTCAGCATCGGAATCGCGAAATTGTACACGCTCGGATTAGTCTCCAGAAAGAAAGACGGCAGATCGCAGCGGCGGAGGCGCGGCAGCCCCGGTAGCTCGATCACCTCATCGGAACAAGGATCGAAATTCCTATTATGATAATGAAAATAGACGCCGAAGAGGACCGCTGGTTGGATCCAGAGCAGCGTGACGGGGACGGCGAGGCGGCGAGCCGCGCGGCCGGCCCAGGGCACGAGGAGATTGTAAACAATCCGCGTGTAAGGGGTGCCCTGGGCGCGCTTGGCGGCGACGGCGTCTTCCACGGCCTTGGTGCCGAAGTCGGAGAGCTGTTGCATGAGTTTGGTGGCGTCTTCTGTGGACCAGTCGGTGGTGGAGGAGAAGGAAACGACGTCGATTAGGGGTTGGAAGGATGGAGAGAGAGTGTGGGACATGCGGGCGGTGGCGTAGGTGCTGGTGAGGATGGTGACCTTAACGCCGTGTTTGGCGAGGTGTTTAGCGAACTGGAGAGATGGGTTGATGTGGCCCTGAGCCGGGAAGGTAACTAGTAGGATGTGCTGCTCCGCCATTGCTTTTCTGTAGTTTGTGTTTCTTGGGGGTGTATGTATATATACAGATGCATTCCAAACAACGTGAGTAATTTTTTATACTCCACTCCTGCAACAGAGTATAACATATAGGATAACACCAAACTTTAAAAAATATTGATACACAATGCTGTTTTGGTTGAATTGATTATGAGGTTATGAACAAATGAATGATTGTGGTTTAAAGGAGAAAATAGAATCATGTCCAAAAATGAACTTCATATTTTTTTATGGGATGAACGAAAATGAAAAATGCAATACTTTCTTATATGATTGACAGAATATATTTTAATTTTTTTGTGTATTATTAATTTGGATGTACAATTGTTTTTATAGTTATTAATTTTAATTGATAGCTAACTATCTATCATTGAAAGAGATCGATGAGGTCTTAAAGGGGACACCAAGCGGTGCGATATCCAGTGTGTGAACAGTGAGGTCCCGAGTTCAAATCCCACTGCTCTCCCTTCCCAATTCCCCCAAGTCAAAAAAAGAAAGAGATCGATGAGGGGCTGTTATCTATCCACTCTGGGTTTATAGTCGATATGACATTTTTTTTCTTGAATTATTTTTACAGACACTTTTAGTAATTTTTTTTTTTACAAACACTTAATGTCAATTAATTTTGCATCTTATGTTATATCCATTATGGTATGGATACTAGAATAGGCGAGGATTTAGGTCGGCACAAAAAGAAAAAAATGTGTTGGACTGGTGAAGTATGGAAATCGAATAGATATATATCTTGCAAGTTGATGCTTTTTACATCACTGTGCAATATTTTCCTAGTGTATCAATATATGATCTCCATATATTACGAAAGATTCGAAACCTATCAAATTTTGATAATGAAAAATCACAACAAAATTAAAGAATTTTGTATGATTGCATCTACAAAAAACAATTAAGAATTTTCATATGGAATAAATTAAATTTAACAATTTTATAAATTTTCTCAATTTCGATGCAAGGTACTTCATCCGTCCACCAAAAAAACTCTCACTTCATGCTGAACGCGAATATTAAGAAAGCTAATAAATATGTTGTGAGTAAGATAAAAAAAGTATATGGAATCATTTGTCCCATTATTTTGTGTGCAACATTGTGTACCACTCTTAATTTATTTATTTCATAATTATTTTTTATAAAATAAAAATATTATTATATTATGAACTCTAATTAATAGTATTTATAACTAAAAATTGAAATTTTAAAAAATTATATACCCTAACTTTGAATTAATGAACCCAAATAATCAATTATTAATTCAAATAAATATAAAAATAATAATTATAAACCCTAATTGGATGAGTGAACCCTTGTTAATAATCTTTTTATAATATTAAAGCATAATAAATTAAAATTAAAGAAAATATAATTAAAATTATAATAAATTAAGAGCGGTACACGTCTACATGATGATACACACAAAATAGTGAGACGGAGAATCAGATGTGGATAAAAAGATAGTGGTAATGACATTTGATTAGTCTTGTTAATCTTTTATTAGAAAAGGGTATGAACCCTTAAACAAATAGAGATGGTTCACATTAATTTTTGGTTTATTTACTAAAACCGATTTTTATTAGCTATTTTCGGATATTTTAATGTTATTAGTTAAATTAAATATAGCATCATATTTTAGCAATTCTCAATATAACAATTGAATAAATGCAAAACCATAAAATAAACCTCCAAAACAAGGCAGATGATAATCTAGTAGTGGTGGCATCTTTAAGACAACATCTAGTGATGCCGCCGCTTGCCAGCCATGATTCATACCCAACGTCGGGCATTAAAGATTCAAAGATTCCAACCCGGCCCATTTTATATATCTTTCGGATTCGAAGATGGCAAATTCAGAGATCTCTGCATTAGAGAGAGAGCCGAAAGTCTCTGAATCAGAGAGCCGAACACGATCGAAGAAAAGTGTGTTGCAGTTAGCCCCATTTGCCTTTTTGTACCTTTTTACCCTCCCTCTTTACTTTAAATTACTACCCTTTGCCATTAATTATCCCACCTCATTTTTTAACCTACTTAATTATAGATTTAAGTATTCATCCTTAATTAATGCAAAATAAATTTATGTCTATTAATTTAGTCTCTCTCTCTCAAATGGAATTCTAGAGAATTCCAATTCATTTCGCAGTTGCCTCTCTCTCTCTCTACCAAACCCTAGATTGCGCCGCGTTTTTCTCTCTTTGCATCGTCTCTCTCTTGTTCTTCCTAAATATACCATTGTTGTGTTACTCCATGGATCATCCCTTTGAAACTGAATCGATTGTGCCGGAAACCCCGGCCTCTGATCTCTGTGAATTGGTGCCGTGGTTGCTGGCTGAAACCGAGCCGCCGCACCTTCCTATCTCTGAATCGGAGAAAACGACGTCGGTATCTGAAGCAGCACCGTGGTTGCTGCTGGATACTGAAGCGGCTCGTCTCCCTCTCTCTGAATCGGAGCAGATATCGCCGGTAGCTGAAGCGGCGCCGTGGTTACTGCCGGATACTGAAGCGGCTCGTCTCCCTCTCTCTGAATCGGAGCAGATGTTGCCGGTAGCTGAAGCGGCGCCGTGGTTGCTGCCGGATACTGAAGCGGCTCGTCTCCCTCTCTCTGAATCGGAGCAGATGTCGCCGGTAGCTGAAGCGGCACCGTGGTTGCTGCCGGATACTGAAGCGTCTCGCCTCCCTCTCTCTGAATCTGAGCCGCGGGGCCTCCCTATCTCTGAATCGGAGAAATCTCTATCTGAATCACCGGACTATGATTTTGATAGCTTCCATCTCTCTGAACACATCAGACGAGAGAGGGAAAAGACCGATCGAATCTCAGAGCTCCGCGAATCTTTCAGACGCGATCGGGAGAAGGCCGCTCGAATTTCAGACCTCAGAGAATATTTTAGACGAGAGCGCGAGGAGGCCAAGCGAATCAGGTTATCTCGTTCTGTTAAACCAGGTGAAATCGTGATTTTTACTTTGGTGGGGATGGCTGGTGATGCCTTATGTGTGTTTTCATTTCAGCTTCTTTGGTGGGGATGGCTGGTGATGCCTTATGTGTTTGCTGCCTTCTCTGTGCTCTCTGATTGCGTTCTCTGTCTGCCTTCATTGTGTACCTGTGATGCTCTATTTGTTCTCTGTGATGCCTTATGTTTTGCATGGTGAATGTCGATTGTGTACCTTTGTTGCTCTCTGTGTACCTGTGATGCTCTCTATGTACCTGTGATATCGATTGTGCATCTTTGTTGCACAATCGGCATCGTTGGTGCCGATTGAGTGACATTGGTGCCAATTGAGGTAATTGTAATAGCCCAGTGATGATGTTAAAGTCTGAGGGCAACATCTACAAAAAGTTTACATTCCAAACACCCCAAAAACATGCATGGTGTTTGTCCTTGTAAACATTTTCACCTGTAATTACATAGGCTTTTACAGAATTCTAGTCTGTAAGTAACACTTCATTCAGCCCTTCTATGACATCTTCAAGTCTTAAAATTTCGCCTTCTTCACTTGATTCCATCTGTAGGAACTCTAGACCTTCCTTGACAAGTGATTCTTCAACTTGAATACATTGTGGTAACATCCCCTGCCTGGACAGTCTTTCTTTACTCATATGTGGAATCTTGTAGTTGTTCCCACCCTTACACTTGATTATCTCTTGATAGCAGCCTTGTAAGGTTAGGAAAACATTATTGAGCTTCTCTGGTGGGTATTCCTCGTACGCAGCTTTCACATTCTCTAGTAACTCCTCGATATTCTTGGCTGGTTTTTGATCTTTTAGGCTCTGAATAGCTCTGAAAAACCCGAGGTCGTTGACATTTGTATTCGGTGAATTAGCTGGCTGGCATACTAATTGGAATTTAAATCCATTAGTATTTGCAACCGCTTGAAACTCTGGATCATTTGCTTGAATGTGTGGTTTGGCATTATCTTGTTGGATATATATGTGCTTGCTTGATGTCTTCGGCCACTTGGCCATGAAGTCAGGAACCATCTGCCATAGTAAGGCTATATGATGAATTTGCAAATATTCTGATAGCATTTAATAAAAAAAAATTGAGTATGCTTACCTGTTTTATAAGGCAGTCTCTAATGATGGGCTTAGTGATTGCTGCAATTGCCTTAACTTCCAGCGTACCTTTCACTCTGTTTTTCGAGTTCCTTTGTGCTGGCTCTGTGGTTATGAAAGGATAAATGCCTAACTTTCCATCGAATATGACTGTGCCATTTTCATCAATGATAGGCCTCGCAGCAGCACACATAAACATGATTTTTTCAATATGTCTTTTTGATTTGCATGTCCTATGTGGTTCTTCCTCATCGGGCAGGAGGTAGTATCTATCATTGGTTTTGGTAAGATAGAACCATTTTTCATCGATGTGGATGGTGTTGTACATACTTTGGAATGGTATAAAACCATCCTCACTTACCCCACTGAGTTGTTTAAGGCTCCACCTCAGCCTACATAGCTTGTTTTGTGTGGTAAGGAAGGGTTTTATGGCATTTGTATGTGGTTTCAGTTTTTTCTCCTTCACCCATTGATGAAGCAAAGATTTAGACACTCCTAGGTGAGTCGACATGCATCTCAGTGTACTTCTTTCTAAAACTGAAAGTTTTTTTACTTTTTCACCATCAATGAGCATCTTATCCTTATGTATACATCCTTTTCTAATTGATTTAACCTGGACAGGTACACCGGATGCTCTTTGATTGGAGACTTGGCTCCAAATCCTCCAAATGGCCTTCAAGTTTACTTTGAAGTGAAGTGCCGCCTCTTTTTTTGCTCCATGGCGAAGGTTGCCTTCACTGCTATGCTCTAACAGCCACTGGACAACTTTGTTTATTTGATCATCTTGTAACTTTGGCCTTTCTATAGCAATTTTTTGTTTTTGAGTAAAATTAGGTGGGAATTGAATGAGGTGGAGATGTGGATTTATAGCTGTAATGGCGGGTGTAGTTGTACTTTTGGCTCCAAAGTTTTGGAGCCACTGTGGAATTGTGGATGATGCATATTTTAATAAATTTATTTTGGCTCCAAAACGTCAATTATCCTTATCACACATATTTCGAATTCTGCCTATTAAATTAATTAATCAATGAAACATTTGCCTATTAAATTTCGAATTCTACCTATTAAATTAATTAATCAATGAATTAAATGGAAAGCTTAAAGTCAATAAAGTACAAGCATTCTCTTAAGTAAAGATTAGCAAAAAGTAAACAACTACCCTTATCTTTTACCTACAACACCTTTTCCAGCTTTCTTAGTCTTCGTGCCCACCCTCAAATGGGGCTTTAATTCGCGGACGGAGGGAGTAAAACATTACTTGAGTTTATTTTGTGGATAAATTTTTAAAGGTTTAATTAAGTACTCTCTTCATCTCACTCCAATAGTTTCATTTTCCTTTTTCGGATGTTACACTCCAATAGTCTCATTTCTATTTTTGGTAATGATTTTACATTACAAATAATGTGGTCCCACACACCTTTACTCACTTTTATAGTAAAAAAGTAAGTTTTTTAATTTTCGTGTCCAAATGAAATGAGACTATTGAACCGGGACGGGGGGAGTACTATTTTTCAATAAAAATTAGTCTTTGTTATTAATTTTTAAAACTAATACTCACTCCGTCCACGAAAGAACTTCCTACCTATTTTTGGACTATATCCCATCAATTATAATCCTTTTATTTTTCACTTTTCACAACTCTCAATATTAATTATAACATATTTTCAATACATTCAACTACCTTTTATCCATTCTCAATATATTCAATAATATTTTTTTTTAATTCATGTCACTCTCTCCTAAAAAGTTTATGAAAATTCTTTCATAGACAGAGGCAGTATTTGACGCCATGCATGACTTCATCGATTGCGCAAAACGGGTAAAAGCCGCACTGGTGACTGGTGAGTAGATAAACTGGAAATTTGGCAAATTGGATACGTAAGTAGAAGAGTGGGGTCATCATCACTCATTACTAGACTACTAGCTATCTATACAGCTAGTCTAGTAGTCTGCATGTCGGATAGCTAATTCATGTTTTCTTCTTATGTTAACCCATATATACATGTATATTAAGAAATAGCCATTTTTCAACTTTGTTACATCCCATAGTTGAATTTTTTAATATTTTATTGGTATCAAAAAGATTTATCATTTGTCACACAAATTACTGTAATGGATTGGCATATTAATTAAAAAATTAGCGTATAATACACTGACAACTAAATTCACGGGGTCATTTGATCTAAATTATTTAAAATTTGCGCGAATACAGGAAGAAATTGGCGCAAAAATGAATTTAACACAAAAGTAATTTGCGCAAATTCACGCAAGCCCAAATTCACGCAAATTTGCGTTACTTATTGTTTTTACGTGAAGTTCTATTTGTTTGCGTGAAATTATTTTATTTTTTGTGTGAATTTATTATACTGGGCCAAATTTTTTGCGTGAATTTTGACGGATTCTTTTTTCCATGAAAATTCAAGCAAAATTTCTTTTTCTCTTTCTTTCTAGCAAAGTCCAATTTTGCTTATCCAATTTCAATCAAAATTTCTTTTTCTTTTTCTTTCTAACTAGCAAAATCCAATTGAATTTTGCTTATCCACTTTCAACCTAAATTCAATTTCAAGTAAAATCGAATTTCCAGCAAAATCCAAATTCAAGCAAAATTTCAATTTCAAGCAAAAATTTCTTTTCATTTTTTTTTCATGCAAAATCCAATTTTGCTTATCCAATTTTAAGCAAAATTTATTTTCCTTTTTCTTTTTTTTTCCTAGCAAAATTCAATTTTGCTTATCCAATTTCAAGCAAAATTATTTCTAGCTAAAATTTACCTATTTTGCTTATCCAAATTATTTCACGCAAAAATTCACCTTTTCTCTCCTATTTTCACCTATTTCTCTCCAAATTATTTCACGCAAAAATTCACCGATTGCAAGCCAAATTTTGCTTATCCAATTTCAAGCAAAACTCACCTCCTGCTACACGCAACCAGTCACGAATATAATTTGACGCAAAAAACTAAAATAGCGCAACAAAATTCACGCAACTAAAAATTGAGGAAGAAAAGTATATTTGCGCGAAAAAAATTTGAGGAAGAGAATTTTGCGTGAAAAATTTTAGGCCAAGAAAAGTATGTTTGCATAATACTCCATCCGTCCCACGCCAATAGGCTCACTTCTTTTGGACACGGAGATTAAGAAAAATTATTTTTTAGTAGGAAAGTGGTAGTAAAGTGGTGTGGTCCACACTAATTAAGTACAATTTTTTACCCAAAAAAAAAAATGAGCCTATTGAAATGGGACATCCCAAAAAGAAAAATGAGTCTATTAAAGTAGGACGGAGGGAGTTAGTGATATATGGTAGATGTGTATATTTATGACATAATAAGACAAAATCTACCAATAACCCCCACCAATACCCATAAATTCGATCAACAGAGAATAACAAATTCACTCATTCCATCTGCAAATCTCAATAAAGGCAGGTACACTTAGGGGTGGGACAGTACGGTATACCTTATTAAATCGATCATACCTTATACCTTACCTTTACCTTCAGAATTGAGAAAATTCATACATTTACCTTACATTTACCTACGGTATACTTTAGTTCGGTATACCTTAAGTACGGTATGTAGAATATACAAAATATTTACCGTACCTTTATTTCGGTATACCTTACTGAATTTCGGTATACCGTACTTTCACGGTAAGTACGGTATACCGCACTTTAACGGTATACCAAAATAATTGGTATTATCAAAATCGAAAAAATTCAATCGGTATACCGCACTTTATATTCGCATACTTGTATGCATTCATGTAATATATAGTAAATTATATAAATGTTATAAGTTACATATAATTTATATGTTAGAAGTAATATTATTTATAATGTAATACTAATATTATAACTATGCTATTATATATGTAACTATTATAAGTTAGATGTATAATTTATTGTAAAACAATAATTTTAGTTATATATTATAACTATACTATAATATCAAAATAAATAATTTTATTTTATTGTATAACTTATACTATATACTATATTTTATTTGTTTTTCTATCATTTGATGATATTTATAAATTTATAAGTTATAGTAGTATATACTAATATACTATATACAATATAGATGTTATAAGTTATATGAGATTTATAAGTTACATGTAATCTAAGTTATAATATAATATCAATATTAATTATAACTATGCTATTATATACATAGATGTTACACGTCAGATGTATAATTTATTGTAGAACAATAATCTTAGTTATATAATATAGAATATTATATTATAACTGTGTTATGATATCAATATAAATAATTCAGTTATATTAAATTATATAACTTACATACTATATTATATTTTATTCACTTTTATATCATTTGATAATATTTATATTCGCATACTTGTATGCATTCATGTAATGTATAGTAAATTATATAGATGTTATAAGTTACATATAATTTATAGAAACAATTGTGTCAAATGGCCACATTGAACATGCAAACACAATATTTGGCCACTAATTGAAAAAACACAAATTATGGCCATTAATTAGGCAATATGCCTAATATACCCCTAATTGGGCGGACTGGGTAGGGTCAGGAGTGCGGGTCGCGTGCCGGGTAGGATCAGGCACGCAGGTCGGGTTAGGCACTTATGGCACTATTAGTGCCATAAGTGCCAACGATTTTTTTTTTTATTCCCCCTGCCATGTCTACCCCCCAGACCCCCGACCCCACCCACCCCCAAGCCAAAAGAAACTTTTTAAACACTTCCCCTAGGGTTTAGATATTCCATTTAGGGTTTAGATTATCCATTTAGGGTTTAGATGATGCTGTTGTTTCTATATTTGTTCTGCATGTTTGGCACTTATGGCACTAATAGTGTCATAAGTGCTAAAAAGACCATTTTACTTTATTTTATTTTGGATTTTCGTTGGCACTTATGGCACTATTAGTGCCATAAAATAAAATAACAAAAGTAAAATTTGATTTATTTTTATCTAGGGGGAGTATTTTTTTTTGTTTTTGGCTTAGGGGTGGGTGGGGTCGGGGGTCGGGGGGGTAGACAGGGCAGGGGGAGTAAAAAAAAATTTCGTTGGCACTTATGGCACTAATAGTGCCATAAGTGCCAAACCCGACCCGCGTGCCTGATCCTACCCGGCACGCGACCCGCGCTCCTGACCCTACCCTTGTCCGCCCAATTAAGGGCAAAAACGTCCCAAAGCTATAAAAATGGCCAATATTTATGTTTTTTCAATGAGTGGCCATAATTTGCGTTTTATGATCCATTTTGACTATTCCAAAATTTTACTCTAATTTATATGTTAGACGTAATATTATTTATAATATAATACTAATATTATAACTATGTTATTATATATGTAACTATTATAAATTAGATGTATAATCTATTGTAAAACAATAATTTTAGTTATATAATAACTATACTATAACATCAAAATAAACAATTTTATTTTATTGTATGACTTATACTATATACTATATTTTATTTGTTTTTGTATCATTTGATGATATTTATAAATTCATGTACAATTGTATATATTCACATAATATAGATTATATACATCATTTTATAAAATTTATAAATATTTTTTAAAATATAAACATAAAAATATATACTCCCTCCATCCCTGAAATAAGTTCATCTTTTTCCTTTTTGGGATGTCCCCCAAATAAGTTCCTCTTTCTTTCTTTTCATTTTTGGACAACTACCCCACCACTAATACTCCTTCCGTTCGCCAAGATTATGACAATTTGGAGTTTAAATTTATTTAAGGCCATTATCTTAGGGCTATTTGCAAAAATAGGCCACTATTTTTCGGACTTGCAAAAATAGGCCAATTATTTTAGTTTTTGGTATTTTTAGGTCACATGTGTACCAAATCAGGCTATTTTGGGCCACATTTTGACCCCAAAAAATGGCCTATAAATGCTGAATTGAGCTCAAATGTGGCCTAAAACTGTCAAAAACTAAAATAATTGGCCTATTTTTGCAAGTCCGAAAAATAGTGGCCTATTTTTGCAAATAGCCCTAAGATAATGGCCTTAAATAATTTTAAACTCATACAAAAGACCGGATGAAATTCACCTGCCATCATCCTATACCTAATATTAGGCAGACCTATTTCCAAAGTTGCACGTCCACTACACATTGTCTAGGTATCTTTATACCTCGGTAAACAGATTTTCTGGGCACGGATTCTTAGCAGCAGCCAATTTTTTTTTTTTTTGAGGGAACTATTTCCTAAGTTGCACGTGCACTAATCTAAGAAAGTCACAAAAAGCTGAATTCTCAAAATAGGAAAATGACCCAGACCGGATGAAATTACACCTGTGACCTGCCATGATCCTATCATTGTCTAGGTATCTTTATACCTCGGTAAACTGATTTTCTGGGCACGGATTCTTAGCAGCAGCCACATAATATAATTATGGCAAAAAAATAATTACCCACAAAAAAATAATTACCCACAAAATAATTACCCACGTCATTTCCACAATATTAGTTATTTATCCCCACGGATTCTTAGACAGACCTATTTCCTAAGATTTTTTTTTTTTTTTGAGGGAATTTTTTCCTAAGTTGCACGTGCACTAATCTAAGAAAGTTACAAAAAGCTGAATTCTCAAAATAGGAATACAAAAGGAGTTTAAATTTATTTAAGGCCATTATCTTAGGGCTATTTGCAAAAATAGGCCACTATTTTTCGGACTTGCAAAAATAGGCCAATTATTTTAGTTTTTGGTATTTTTAGGTCACATGTGTACCAAATCAGGCTATTTTGGGCCACATTTTGACCCCAAAAAATGGCCTATAAATGCTGAATTGAGCTCAAATGTGGCCTAAAACTGCCAAAAACTAAAATAATTGGCCTATTTTTGCAAGTCCGAAAAATAGTGGCCTATTTTTGCAAATAGCCCTAAGATAATGGCCTTAAATAATTTTAAACTCTGACAATTTGCTTGGACACGAGATTTAATAAAATTGGTGATGATTTTGATGTAGTGGAGAAAGGGTCCCACCACTTTATGAGATGAGTGGTTGAGATTGAATTTTGAGTGATTTTTTTGTAAATAAAGAGTGTTAGTAAGGATAAAATATTAAAGAGGATGGTAGGAGCATTGCCATAAAAGAAAAGTGACATAATCTTGGCGGACGCTCGATATAGTAATTGTGACATAATCTTGGCGGACGGAGGGAGTAATACTTTATTTATTCTTACTTTTCACTTTTTCACCACTCCCAATACTAATTATAGCACTTTTTCACATTTTCACCACTCCCAATATTAATTATAACATATTTTTCTCCACTATCAATATATTTTACCGCTTTTCCTTAAAACCCGTGCCATCCCCAAAGATGAATTTATTTTGGGGACGGATGGAGTATTATATATTTTAAAACTATAGATTTTGATACGATATATACCGCTATTTTCGGTATACCAATCTATACGGACAACTGGGGTATATCAGAATAAGGTATTGTACCTTATTACCGGTATATATCGAATATTAAGGTATACCAGAATAAGGTATGATACCGCATCACCGGTATATACAGTAATATTCGGTATACCAGTAATACGGTATCATACCGTATTTCGATATATATCTTTAATACGATATTTATTGATTTTTTCGGTATATACCACGGTATCGGTATACACCGGTATACCCCGGTATTTGAAAAATCCATACCTTTACCTTACCGTAAATCTTCGGTATGGTATCATACCTTACCAAAAAAATCGGTATACCTTAAATTCGGTATTTTGCGGTATTTTATGGTACGGTATGGCCGGTATACCGAGTTTTCGGTATATTTTTCCAGCCCTAGGTACACTTAGATTTATGAGCTGCATGGGAGTACACAAATAATAATAAAAAAACTAAAATTGGTATAGAGTGCATTGATTTAAAAAAGTGGGCATTTTCAAAATAGAGATTGACAATCTTGAGTAATTTCATGTATTTCCAATTATATCTAATTCATTTTTACCTATTAGGCCTATATTGTCACAACCCAAAACCCCCTAAGTTAGATAAATGACTTTAAATTATACAGCCCAAAACCCCCTAAGTTAGATAAATGACTTTAAATTATAGATTATGTTCTTAGCAATAGAAATTTAACATTAATTCAAGATTTAACATTAATTCAAGATTTAGCCATGAATAAGTATTTGCATAATTTCCTACTCTTGGGCCATATTATTTACTTGGTTGGGCTAGAATAACATAAGCCCATCAGCTTTTAACTCGTAAAATTTCACAGCTTCTTTTACAAAAATTTGCTTAGACGGCAACGTGTTTCTTCCTCAACCGCCACTTTGTTTTCACCTTCAGCCACTAAAATTCTTACTTCAGCTTCACTCTCAAGTATTCTTGAACAGTAAGCATAATTTTTTAACCACATAATTTTTATCATTCATTTTACTTGGCCTTGTAGAAAAGCTTAATGCTTGCTGCACACGAACTTCACCCTATTTAAACTCCACTCCATCATCCTCAATCTATCATCCCCAACTCACTTCCTCAACTATTCCTTTCATTACACAATTCAATCTGCAGATTCTCCCTACAGAATCTCAGCTGGTAAATTTTAATTGTTTTTACAAAGTTATTATTTCTGCACAAAACCAAACTCCCACAAAAGTTCTTATTTTTTAAAACATGCATACACAGCATTAAATTTATTAGAATGCATATTCACTGCTTTTACAAAAAGAAAAGAAAAGAAAATAGAAGAGATTGAAAGAGGAGCACAGAAGAAGGGAGGGGAACGGTTGAACAGCGCCGCCGTGGCGCGAAGCGCCGGCGGCCAGCGGGAGGAGACAGGGGCGGCGGCGCGGTGGCCTCTGCCGCTGCTGTGCTGTTCTGGTCGGACAGAGGAAGGAGGTGGCTGGACGGCGATGACGGCTGCTGCTGTTGTCGGCGAGGAGGAGGAAGGGACGGGGTAGTGGTGCTGGCAGGCGACGAAGGATCGCCGGAGAAGGCGCGGCCGCGGTTGCGGCTGGTGCGGCGAGGACAGGGGCAGGGGAGGAGGAAGAGAGATGAGGGAGGAGGGCGAGAAGTGAGGGGTGAGAGGGAAATAGAAGAAAGGGGGAAGAGAAAGGAGGCCAGAGCCGCCGGCCTCCGGCGATTGGCTGCCTTCTGGTGGCGGCGGCAGGGGGAGACCGAGGGAGAAAGGGAGAAGGGGAAATGGGGGCTGCGTGTGTCGGTGGGTGAATTTAAGTTAGGTGATTGAGAGAATGGGCTTGGGCCTAGAAGAGTTTGTTTTTAAATGGGCGGCAGATTTCTTTCTAAATAGGTTGCAATTGCATTTGATTTTAAATATCAACCCATATTTTCATAAGAAAATATATTTTACTATTAATCTATTAGACCAATGATTTTTAAAGGATTTTATAATAGTAAATTCTTAAGATTTAAACTATTATTATTATTTTAAAGTTTAATTAGGCCCTTACATTTTATTATCTGAATTTATCTGACTAGGTGCGGCGCGACTAGGATATAAATTTTAATTGAATTACTCAAGTTAGCATTCAAGTTGAAGTTCAAGTTCAAAATTCAGGTGTGTGATTTATTTCAGTACATGTTGTGGTTAATCTTTGTCTATTTTAATATTATGTGTTTGCCATATGTGTTGTAAATTCAGTTATATCGCTAGGGGCCCGCTCAATGGGTCCAGGACTTCACCGTCCTTAGTATGCCACAATGCGATTTCATGTTACAGTTAAGGTTGCAACCTATTCGCCAGGGGCCCGCTCAATGGGTCCAGGACATTAAAGTCCTTGGTATGCCACCGTGCGAATTTCAGTTATCAGTACAGTACAGTGCAGTGCGTATGTGTTGACCATTTTATTAACGTGGACAATGATTGCATGTTTCCCACACTGAGTGTACTCTGTATACTCATTCCATATTTAACATTTTCAGGTTTTTAAAGGTCGGAGGCGCGTGGAAGGTTGAATGGCGAATCAAATGTTTTGAATTTAGTTTTACTTAAAAATGTTATGTTTAGTAAAGTATTTTAAAATAAGATATTTATTTCTTAATTTTTCACATTAAATATCTATTTATAGTCATTATGGTATAATTATTTATAGTGTGATAGAAAATGCAATCTTCTTTTTATACAAGAAGAAGAGGAGACTAATCTACAAGGACTTTTTGATAGACGAATATCTCTATCAAGGCAAGACACTAATCTAATCAGACTCTTATTAGGGTTTGATCCAAATTAGAGTACATTTTCGAATAGAGGCAGCACCCTAGCACCCTAATGTAGTGAAAACCTTTTAGTCATAGGAAATTCTAGTCATACAAATAAAAATATGAAAATAATATCATTTCTGACTAAATTACCCTTTTAGTGTGTAACAGTGTAAAATACACTATTACACACGTTTTAGAAGCGAAAAAGTGTGTAACAATGTATTTTACACTGTTACACACTTTTTCGCAATCACACATTTTTACGTTATTACACACTTTTGTGAAAAAAATCTATATAATCTATAATAACCCTTACGGATTGCCGAAAATAGTAACTTTATTTTTATATTTTTTTTCATCTTTCCATTTTTAGATATTAATTATAGTAAATAATATATTAAATACACAATCATTAATTATATTATTAATTACCTCTAAACAAATTATACTATTGATTAATTATTTTATCTTTGATTGCACTTTTAATGGTATTATTAATATCCCCATAAATTAAGTTAATTAGATAGCATGATTAATTCAATTGAAAATTTTCTAAAAATAATACCTTTAACTTTCCTAATTTCCACTATTCCTTTATTGGAAATTAATTATGTAAATGCTACGTACAATTTATTTTTTGGTATTTTTACATCCAATAATAGTTAATAACATAAGTTAGAATAACATAAATCACTACATCAAATTAATTTTAACAATGTATACGCATGTCAGCTCCAACATAATTTCTAAAAAAAGTTATTTATGTTATATAGGTTGTATACATAATACATGTATAAATTATACAGTTCATATCATATCTATTATTAATTGATTAGTTACATTTTTCATACTCTCCATTTCATTATTAGATATTCAATATAATAGTTCAATATCATCCTATAAATTACAGGTTATTTGTAATAGTAAATTCATTTTTTTTTTTGTATTTCTATTATGAGAAAGCTCTTATTTTACGCCTAATATAGTTATTATTAATAACACAATTCTAAATTCCCAATTAAATAAATGATCGTGTGTTTATATATATACTTGATGATATACCAATATGATATTGAATGCGGACATTCAAGAGATAATTGATTTTAAACAAGGGTAATTCACATATATGTTATATAATAGATTTAGTGTTTCTTATGACACGCATGCTTATTAAAAGTTTTATTAGAAATGTATTTTTTTTTTCAGTTTGTCGACCGACAATAATGTTAGTGACTTTACATTGACCACAAATTCTAAATTCTCCATCAATTATGTGGACGATGATTTAAAAAGTGGACAAAGCACATTGGTCATTATAAAATCGTAGAATGAAAGAAATCAGGTTAATTATATTTATTCAAAATTAAAAGTTATCGCTGTTAATATAACCTATATAATCATTGGCCATATGGAAAAATCGTTCAACTACAAAAACGAGTCTCCTATATTTAACGGGTGGTATTATCTGTCCCATAATTTATTATGTGTCATCGTGTTCTATTGTTAATTTTTCAATTTTCTTATAATTATTATAAAAAGAAAATATTTTATTATATAATAAAATCTAATTAATATTTATCACTAAAAGTTAAAATTTTAAAAATTATATAGCCTAACTTTGAATTAATTAACCCAAATAATTCATTATTAATTCAAATAAATATACAAAAATAATTATAAACCCTAATTTGATGAGTGATCCCTAGTTAATTATCTTAAGATCTTACCAGATTTTCGTTATGTATGTATATAGAAAACACTACATACATAACGGAAATTTATTAAACTGTAATCTATTCTTAAAAAAGCGCTCATGCATAGTGGTTTTTAAATCCATTATATATGATGTGTTATGCATGTGCGATTTTCTTATAGTAGTGAGATTATATTGAAATGTAATAAGTCAGAATTGAAGAAAAAATAATTAAAAAATAGAAAAATTAATAGTGAAATATGGACAATTAAAAAAAATAGTGAAATATGGTGGCACACAGGTGGGACATATGAAATCATCTTATATTTAACACACACGGCACATCATGCAACCTTCTAGATTCCCTAGAGAAAAGTTATCTTTCTTTGTTCATTTTTCAATACAGTATTCAATCCCATTTGAATTTACACGATTTCTTATGAAGCCTAAACCGAAAATAAAGAGCCTAAATAAACAGTAAAAAATTTCACTTTTAAATTTGTTCTCCGTTGTTCAATTTATTGTATAATAACACTACTACAAAAAAGCTCATAGACTACAGTTCAACACCGTAGTCTATGTGATTTAATAACCGTAGTGATAGATGGTGTAGTCTATTCCCATCAATATAGACTACGGTTTTATAACCGTAGTCTATAGTTACTTAAGACTACACTTTTATATGCACATATACTACGAGTGGAAACCGTAGTCTATGTGTAATCATTACTACAGTGGAAACCGTAGTTAATTCTGTTTGAAATTGTAGTGTATTGAAAGAAAAGACTACGGTTTGTCAACTAGAATTCGTAGTCTATAGTATTTAAAGACTACACAGTTAGTGATCTTACTCTACGCCTATTGTCGTAGTGGTTGGCTATCGTCAACTAAAAATTATTGTTATTTTATTTAAAATTAACAAAAAATGAAATACAAATATTGATACACTAAAAAATTGTAATTGTCATATATAATTTCACAATATTTCATATTCTGTTAATGTACACTGAAATGAAGCTAACAACGACATGAGATTAAATATACAAAACAAAGAGTACAATATTTTTTTTCAAAACAATATCTACTAGTCTATTGTTGAAGAATCTTCGTGGAAAATTCAGCAAAAGTCTCCTGTTCTTGCTTCATTTCCAGCATATCCTGGCACAAAATTAAAACAAGATTTGCCATGAAAACATATAAAACAATCATGTCAACAAAGCATTTCTTACATTTCAAACAAAATTCCAGCTAATTGCAACATATATTATTTTAAAAGTATATTTCTTTCATTAAAATCAATAGACCAAATAAACATATACTAGTATATCTATAACACAAATCCATATTAATAAACCAAAGTTGTAGAATATTACCTCTACTTTTTATATGTGACTAAGAATGAGATTCACTCACTCAACACGAACTTCATCAATATCCTAGTTAGTATAACTCCGATTGTTAAACTATAAAAGATAAACTATTGTTTTATATGAAAAACGTATAATTGAGAATTAAGACAAATTACTTACATGTGAATGTATAGGCAAAAGCGACCATTCTTCATAAGCTCTTCAATAATTTCTTTCATGTAACGCATCCTGAAAAATCCACATTGCGTGAATGTACAGACATGTTAACATCATGACAAAACATGATATATACTGAGATATATATCTCAATAGTTTAAGAGATGAAGTCAACAAAGGAATTGCTCAAAACAAGATAGAAAAATCCATTAACTCACCTGTATGTTCACAATAAAAAAGAACTCGGGACCCCCCTTAGCAGCATATTTCTGCACGGTAAAAATAGTTTCATTTTCATTTACACAAACCAATAGCAATAGTGATTCGAGGCAAATTCTGAAGAGGTGACTGAATGTCTATAATTTATATTTTATAAAAGGCAAAGTGCAAAAAGTAACACTGACCTGAACTATGCCCCCGGGACGGCCACCAAGATCATCTTCTCTCTTGTCAGATCTCAACCAGTCAGCACCAACCATTTCCATCAATGTGCCTTTTGCTTTAATCTGGGTAGACAAAACATATCAATGAATCGTACACAGATGGACAATTTCACCACTGCGGTATTCACAAATCAAAAAAGAAAAGCCAAAGCAAAAACAAAACATTTGGGCCTTGTTAGCACTAATAGTTTCAACATCAGCAACTGCAACTGCATTGTATTATGATTCATATTGCAATAATCCAATATGTCTCTAAAAAGAAAGGATAAAACTAAGCAATCACCATCAACCATCAAAATACAAAGAAAACAAAAAAGATGTAAACATCTACATCTTAACGCAATATTCCACCAATCATTATGATTTGCCATGTATAAGCAACTATTAATTATTGTCTGAGATATTAAAGTAATTTTATAAATTAAAATACCACTTACTGGAGCTAAAGTAAGGTAGTTATACTGTAAATTCAAATGCTAGAAAGGGAAACTACCTTTTTTCTGTCATCCAAATAAGTCTTTCCACGAATAAGATATGTTGATGGATCTGTTGCTGTCCAACTACATAGCAAATTACAGGTTGGATCCTTCGGAAGAGTGTATCCATATTTGGACGATAGACTGTCTTCCCTTGCCATATCATGCAAGTCCACATAACCCTTCTTCTGAACTGCGGTTACCAATGTCTCAGGCCGTTAGAAGTTGAAATACAGAAGGCATTATATATAGAAATAGATCTCCTTGATGCACATAATCTAACAAAAAAAATTATAAAATAGAAGCAGGTTGAATGACCTCCCAGGATATGCACCCGTTGTCTTGATGGTATGCTGCAGCTCAAGAATTAGCTGCTCCAAAATATCAGCCTATACAAGAGTTGCAAATGAGTACCTTCGTCAAGAAGGGGCGAACATAATTTTCAGCAGCCGAACAGAATCTTTCATCACTCAGAAAATCAAGTGGTATTCTTTGTTCAGTATGAGTTCAGAAACAAAAGTACAGCATCAGAGGGTGTATCGGCGACATATGAAAGAAGCAACACAAAAAATTAAAGCAAGAGTTGGATTGTAAATTGATACTCACCTAAGCAAAAACTACAAGATTTATCTCATTTACAGCACATCTACTATATATTTATATTTATATATATCCGTGGTTGCTGGTCGGTGAGTGGCTGCAGCTGAGGCATAACCACCTGCCACCAAAAACATGTATTATTAAAAGTGCAAGAGGTTGGGTGTAAAGCATGTGTTAGAAACAAAAGTACAGTACTACGTTTAACACAATTCGCTTAATAACATCAATTGTCTGCCCTTGCATCGCCTCCATAAACCATCTTCTATCCTCCTCACTAAATCCAAAATTATACCAATTAAAGCACACATTTTGAATCAACCAACTAAGCATATGAATTCAACTGACAAACATTTGCTCACAACAAAATGAGAACCAAAATAAAATGGAAAAAAATGAGCAATTGGATTAAGAAATTGGGGAAATAATAGCGAATGGCTGCCGAATCGGCAGTTGGGACCAACCTTTGTCGATGAGACAATCGAAAACAATAGCGAATGGCTGCCGAAACGGCAGGAGAAGAGGCGGCGTCGAACTAGGGCGGCGGTTTGTGATGGGAGGACTGGGCACGACCCTTGCCTCCGTCGGGTGCGCGTGAGTGAGGATGTGAGATATGGAGCAGGGGACGGCGCTGGTGTCGCCAATTTCAGAGGCGGCGACAGCCGGCCTCACCGGAGCTATTCGCGGCAGAGATCCACGGGGAAAGAGAGAAGGGCGAGCTCCATTCGCCAACAGACGAGCTCTGTTGTGAACGGGAATTGAGAGAGAAAGACACTCCGGTGCACGGCGTCGACTTTGCCGGAGTTTCAGAGCCGCGTAGGGCGGCGATGCCGCCGGAAGTTGTAGCAGGGCGGCGACGATTTGGGCAGAGGAAGAGCTAGGGCACGATTCAGATGAAGGAGAAAAATTGGGGCTTTTCATCTTCGCCTTTTCCAGAGGATTTGAGGAAGAGCTAGGGCACGATTCAGATGAAAGAGATGGTCGACGGCTGCGGCGCCGGATTCCTCGCCGGAAACATATCGAGAGAGATGAGGAGCTCTCAGCGTAAGGAGAGAGAGAGATGTATTTAAAACATAGACCATTCATTTTTTATAATAAAAATAAATTTATTTTTATTAATATACTACAGCTTCTAGATTAACGTAAAGAAAAGTATAAATACACTACAGTTTGAAGATGATGGTAGAGAAAAGTAAAACTACACACACACATACACTACGTTATGAAGAAAAAATGTAGAGAAAACTAAGAAAAATCACGCTCATACACTACGAATGATAGAACCGTAGACTATGCCTATGATAGACTACATTTTTTATGTTATCGTAGTGTATAATCACGAAAAAACACGCACATACACTACAATTATGGTAAAAAACCGTAGTATATTAGTATAGACTACGAATTTTACAAAAAATCGTAGTCTATGCATTGTAGAGAAAGACCAAATTTGTAGTAGTGTAATCAAGTACATCTGAATTTTTGAGGCCTATATGTATCGACTTGATCCGTCTTCCAACCTGCTACAGGTTTACAATTCTCACAAAACAATGAGCGATAGCATTTTATTCTCTCTTGGCATGATGAATACTAAAAACTGGGAGCATCGAATGTTCTTCACGGCAAAAGCTAGCAATAGCACCAATCTCCAAAATGTTCCTTTAACTCGAACTAATCACGTCACAGACTCGCTTGCAGTTTGACTCCACCAAACCTTGCGCATGACCTAACTCCTTGATCCATGATAGAGCCTATTTTATTCCTATCAGTTCGCCCTCTTCTACGTTGCGTAAACCAGGGGTTTTGATAGTTATTCTGATAAGAAAGTTTCCCTCATGATTGCAATTAATCAGCCCGAGACCCATAGAATCGTCATCCTTAAAGAACGTTGCGTCCACTCCACAAAGAACCACCCCCATCGGGATTGGGTGCCATCCCAAGCAGACACCGGGGCGAAGATAAATGGGCGCCCTGCTCAGAACGAGGGCCCCAAGCTAAAAGCCAATCGCTCCGGCTACCGACAACTAGATCTACAGAACGGGCCAGATTCGGAAAGATCTCCTTCAAGACCACAGTATTCCGATCCTTCCAAATATGCCAGAGGAGCATGCAAATGTTCGTCTTTCGTTCCCCATTCGTATCATCAATAATCATGAATAAGGCTTTCGTGAAAGAGTCGCTTATGTTAGTGATGGAGTCGATGATCGAGGATAAGTTGCTGACTCGCCAACATTCCTCCGCAAAAGGACAGTAAAAGAAGGTATGCCACATATTCTCGAAACCACTCTTACAAGTAGCGCACTCACCTCCAACAGAAACTCCTTTAGATAACAAGTTATCTTTGGACGGGAGGTTGTTTCGGGCAGCTCGCCAAAGAAAGTTACGAACCTTGGGAGGAACATCAATCTTCCATAAGCTACTCCACTGACCCTCCACTTTGAAGGCATCGCCGAGGGTGAGAGAACTAGCCAATTTATAGGCTGACTTGATCAAATATTGGCCATTCTCCGAGAAGTGCCAGATCATCTTGTCCGGACTTGGGTGAAGGAACAACGGGATGCTAATGATATCCCAGAGGTCAGCTCCATTAACAATACTCTTCAAGAAATCCACGTCCCATATCCGTACCTACGGAATCATAAGATCATGAACCCTAAGTCCTGATAAATCGGGAGAGGGAGGGGGGAGGGGGGAGGAGGAGGCAATCTGAAAATTTTCAGCCCAACGAAGCCAATGATCATCAAACACTTGAACACTAGCACCATCATTGATACGCCACCGGACTCCCCTCTGGACCACGTCATGCGCCGAACAAATACTACGCCAAGTAAAACTCAGGCTGTGACCTATTTTGGCAGATAAGAAATCACAGTTGGGGAAATACTTAGCTTTCAAAATCTTATATACAAGGGCATCGAGGTCGTGGATGAGACGCCGCCCCGTTTCACCAAGCACGACAATGTTGAGGAGTTGAAGACTCCGAAAGTCCAACCCGCCAAGCTTTTTATCAACGCATAACCTTTCCCACTTCATCCAATTAATGCCTTTTTCAGCGCCATCATTATTACCGCACCAGAAAGTGTTCATCAACCGCTCTATTTCATCCGTCAAACTAGTTGGGAGAGCAAAAATAGCTATACAGAAATATGGAATGGCTTGAGCCACACCCTTGATAAGGATTTCATTTTCCACCTTGGAAAGTTTTTTACCGTTCCATCCCTGAATGCGACTCCACATTCTCTCCCGGAGATACTTGAAAAAATCCCGCTTCTTCCGACCCACTAGCGGTAAAATAGGCCCCACGGTAGTGTCGTTGACTAGTACATCATAGGTTACAGTGCGGACACAAAGGTTCATCCACCCACGCCACTTATCACAAAATCCAAGCCGACGTAAAACAACATCCAAATAACTCCAATCCACCATAACATAGGCCTTGCTGATGTCGATTTTGAGCGTGAGAGAGCCATATTTTCCCCTCATTTTCCTCTTCATGGAATGGATGGCTTTGAAGGCAATAAGGATATTGTCTTGAATAAGTCGGCCCTCAACTAAAGCCGACTAAGCACGATCGATAAGATGAGGAAGAACTCTCTTGAGCCTGTTGCAAAGAACCTTGGAAACAATCTTATACAAAACATTACACAGAGAAATAGGGCGGAGTTCCTTCATATTCGAAGGGAAAGTCACCTTTGGGACGAGAGATATCAAGGTGTGGTTCAGATTCGGCGGAAAAGACTCATTCTCAAGCCAAATAGAACAGCTTTGAAATATGTCCATGCCAACAACGTTCCAGAATTTTTGAAATTTTTTGGATTAAACCCATCCGGGCCCGGCGACTTGTTGGGTGCATTTGAGCAACAACAGTTTTGAACTCTTCCGGATGAAAAGACTGGGTAAGATCTGCATTCATTTCTTGATCGATAAACGACATCAGACGATCCAAAGCTCGGTGGAAGTCAGATTGAACATTAGACTCATCAAAAAGGTTTTCAAAGTAAAGCCGAGCAACCATGTTGACCTCACTAGTCGTAGCCCACCTCCCATCTTCCCGCTGAAGACGGCCAAAGGTATTAGACTTTCTCCGAGTAGAGGCCATAGCGTAGAATAACTTGGTGTTACAATCTCCGTCCTTGAGCCAATGTTGTTTAGCCCTTTGCTTCCAATGGGCTTCTTCCTATAGAAGTAGAGCCGCATACTCTTGTTAGGCTCACTGCATTATATTTATAGACGAAAGATCCCGGCAGCCTTGAAAAGAAGCAATCTATTGTTGCAGTCGAGACTTATTTAATCGCTCGTTTCGTCGAAGATGAGAAGCCCAAATAGAGATGGAGTCTGAGACAGCCGTGAGACTATCCGTAATGTTGATCCCACTGAGGTTAGTCCAACAATCACGAACAACATGGGGGAGATTCGATTCCAAACACCATTTGTTTTCAAAATGGAAACGTCGAGAGATAGTGGGGGAATGCGTCCCCTAACACATTTCAAGAGAATACGTACATGGTCCGACATGGGAGCCAACAAAGGAGTAAGGGTAGCCTCCGAGAAGAGATTCTTCCAACTAGCAGTAGCCATACCATGATTAAGCCGCTCCTCAACGAAATTAACAATGCCCAAACCACGGGACCAGGTAAACTGGTAGCCACAAACCGAATTTGTGGCATGATTACAACATGATTACTTATTGAAAATTGAAAACCTAATATATGATCAATAAATTTTACAATGGAAAATAACACAATTTGTGACATGATTACAACATGATTACTTATTGAAAATTGAAAACCTAATATATGATCAATAAATTTTTCAATGGAAAATAACACAATTTGTGGCATGATTACAACATGTTTATGATAAAGCTCAAATGATAAAGTTGAGGTATCTAAAGACTTTCATTTGCGGCTTAGAGATCGTGCCAAAAACCATTTTTATGGTACAATTACAGTATTTTACTTTTGAGGTGCTCAATTTTATTTGTTTTTTTTTTTCAATATAATTTGACATTATATCTTGTACTCCCTCGTTCGATTACAAATGTTTCATTACTTTTTGACAAGGATATTAAAGAATGTGTAATTAGTATATAAAGTGAGTTTATGGAGAGAGAAAAATAAATTGGGATTTGTAAAAATGGGTATAGTCGTATAGAGATAAGGTGGTGGACCCATTAGTTAATTAATTTCTTAATTATTTGTTAAAAATAGAATGAGACATTTGTAATAGGACGTCCCATTGTGGAAATTGGGACATTTGTAATGGGACGGGGGAGTATTTAATAATGCGTGCCACTCATATTAATTAATTTAATAAATTGTAACTGAAAAGGCTATAAGTAATTGGTAATTTTCGCATGTTCTTTGTTTGGGCATCTTTTATAGTATTGCATGAGTTAGACCATGTTCTATTCCTTTCATTTTTAAATTACAAATATAGTATTTATTTTGTAATATCGACTTCACTTTCAAACATTTGCAAACGAGTAGCAAATCTTTTGAATTTTTACAATTTATTGGGGATTCTCCAAGTTTTATGACAATATGAAAGATCACACATGGACTACAATCAATTGAATATCCATCATTAATTAATTAGGAAGCAATCTCGACCATTAATTTTCCATGACTTAGGTGGCTGAAGAAGTTGAAGATGGAAGCAGCTGCCGCATGCAAAAACACATTACTGTATACTAGCTGGGGTTGTTTATTTGCAAGTAGAGAAGAGAATAGAAATGATTGTAAAGTGGATAATAACCATTTATTTTATGTGCGTATAGATGATAAGGATCATATACTATTTTAAAAAAATATCATTATAAATTGGATAATCTAAAAAAATATGTGCCGAGATAAATGGGGAGGGAGGAGTACTATTTTAAATTAGTAAAATGGTGGTGAGACAACTCAAAAAGTAGTGTTAAATGCTAAATTTTATTTTCTAAATTTAGATTGGTTCGTTTGAAATGGAACAACTCAAAATAAAAATTGAGTTATTTGAAGTGAGATAGAAAGAGTATTTTTTTTTTTTTTTGGTGTGAAATAGAGGGAGTACTAATTATTTTGATTATTGAATTGCAAATCAAAAAAATAAGGTTACAAAATAGTGGTAGCTGTAGTTCCATTATAGCTAGCTCGTACGGAATAAGATTCAGTGTAACATATTTTATGTCCCACTTTTAATTTTGTTTAATTTCTTATATATATTTTCTTCAATTTCAACTTTTTATGCTTTAATTTAATTTTTTGATTATTAACTAGGGTTTATTCCATCAATCTAGGGTATATAATTAATTTTTATCATTTAATTTCACTTTTATTAGCTAATAATAGGTTGATAAATTCAAAGTCACGGTATATGCTTTTTAAAAAAATTAATTTTTTGAAATAAAAATTAAATATAATTTATAGTATTATAATAAATTTTATTTTTATAAAAAATATTTTTAAAATAATAGATATAAGCATATGACACAGTGACACATATAAGATTGTGGGACACTGGATCTCTTACCAGGTACATACTAAATCATTGAGGGGCGCCGACAATTTGGTCGACGAATATCTTGAGATTGAGTTGAGACGTTCCACCCTCGGCCATGGCTTCCCTCGCCAAATCCCTCCAATTCTTGGCCTGCTTCCTTATCTCCACGCTCGCATCTCCGCCGTCCATCACCATCTCCAAGCACCTCTGGATTTCATCCGCCTCCACAATCTCTCCGTTTCCCGCCTTCACTGCTCTGACTCCACTTCTCCATACATCCTCCACCAGCTTGGCGTTGGTGCACTGATCGGTCCACTGCGGCAGCGCCACCACCGGCACCCCACACGCCAGGCTCTCGAGAGTCGAGTTCCATCCACAGTGCGTCACGAAACACCCCACGCTTGGGTGGGAGAGAACCTCAACCTGAGTGCACCACGCCACGATTTTCCCTTTCTTCTCAAGATCCTCTCTGCAGCTCAGAGTTCGGTCGGAGCCTCGGATCACCCACAGGAAGGGGCGGCCGCTTCTCATCAGCGCCTCCGCGATGGCCTCCACCTGCAACCTCGGCAGCTCAGAAAAGCTCCCGAAAGCCACGTAGATTACCGATCCCGTCTCTGCACACTCCAAATACTGCATGTAATCTTCCGATTTTTGAATCAAATCACCTCCAAAACTAGTGTCGGATGGATCCCTGCCGTCCAAAAACGCAGAAGGAATCAGTGGCCCGATCGCCAGCAATCTATACTTGTTCAAACATCTCAAAGCATCCGCCTCCAACTCGTCGAACGTGTTCAACACCACCGCCGGGTGATCCTCTTGGTCCAGTATCTCAAAATTCTCAGTCAGCATCGGAATCACGAAATTATACACGCTCGGATTCGTCTCCAGAAAGAAAGACGGCAGATCGCGGCGGCGGAGGCGCGGCAGCCCCGGTAGCTCGATCACCTCATCGGAACAAGGATCGAAATTCCTATTATGATAATGAAAATAGATGCCGAAGAGAACGGCTGGTTGGATCCAGAGCAGCGTGACGGGGACAGCGAGGCGGCGAGCCGCGCGGCCGGCCCAGGGCACGAGGAGATTGTAAACGATCCGCGAGTAAGGGGTGCCCTGGGCGCGCTTGGCGGCGACGGCGTCTTCCACGGCCTTGGTGCCGTGGTCGGAGAGCTCTTGCATGAGTTTGGAGACGTCTCCTGTGGACCAGTCGGTGGTGGTGGAGAAGGAAACGACGTCGATTAGGGGTTGGAAGGATGGAGAGAGAGTGTGGGACATGCGGGCGGTGGCGGAGCTGCTGGTGAGGATGGTGACCTTAACGCCGTGTTTAGTGAGGCTTTTAGCGAACTGGAGAGATGGGTTGATGTGGCCCTGACCGGGGAAGGTGACTAGTAGGATGTGCTGCTCCGCCATTGCTTTTCTGTGTGATGCTCAGTTTGTGGTCAGTGGTCTCACATGTTTCTTTCTTGGGTATGGGGTATATATACACATGCATTCCAAACAATGTGACCACACCACACCCGGATGGCCCTCCTATCTTTATCAACAATGAGAGCTATCTACTCCCTCCTAGGGGTGTAAATGAGCCGAGTCGAGTCGAGTATTGTTCTGCTCAGACTCGAACTCGGTTGTTTTCATAAAGCTCGAGCTCGAGCTCGACTCGGCCGAGCTTGATTTTTTTGAGCTCGACTCGATGCCATATTCGCGAGCTCGAACTCGGCTCGATTAAGCTCGATTACCAGTTGCACCGAGGAAGGAGAGCAGTTGCGTCGGGCTAAGAAAAGAAGAGCAGTCGCGCCGGGCTGGAAAAAGGGCAGTCGGTGGTGGTAGATACTGTTGATGTCGCGCCGCCGGGCCTGGAAAATGAGAACCAAATGTGGCGCCGCGGTGGCTCCGTGCTGCACTGCTACTGCTGTTAGGCTCGCCGGACCTTCCCCAGGAGGACGAGCTGCCGTCGCGCCGAGTGCTGGAGTGTGTGTGAGCAGTCACCGGTCAGCCCGCTGAGAGAGATAGAAAAGAGATTTGGGTGGTCTGGAGTGTGTGTCAGCGTGTGATTTCATAGGGTTTGGGTTTTGTGTAATTTGTTAATTGTTACAGTATAATTGGGCTTGTAACTTGGGCCTTCTTGTGGGCTGAATTATATTTATTTTGGCCTATATATAATATATAATATATATATAATTGTTTGGGCTCGATTAGGCTCGCGAGCCTAACGAGTCGAGTATCAAGAAACTCGAACTCGGGCTCGGTACCTAATCGAGTAGCTCGAGCTCGAGCTCGACTCGACTAACATCGAGTCGATTTCGAGTAATTTTCGAGCCGATCCCGAGTAGCTCGCGAGCTAGCTCGACTCACTTACACCCCTACTCCCTCCCTCCCACTCCCACTCTAAGTGAGACATTTTTTTGGGGCATGAAAATTAAGAAAGATATATTTTGTGTGTAGGTGAAAAAGTGAAAATGTGTTTAAAGGGAAAAGCTTTTACCCAAAAAGGAAAGAGTCTCACTTACAGTGGGACGTCCAAAATAGAAAGAGTCTCAGATAAAGTGGGACGGAGGGAGTAATTGGTTATCGGATTTTGGGTATCCAATTAATCGAACTGAAATTTCCGAGTTTGGGTATCCAATAACTGAAATTTTCGAGTAATGGATCGGTTTCAGTTATCGTTTTTTTTGAAAATTTCGGTTATCGGTTAACCCGAAAAACCGATCGGGTTAATCGAATAACCGATATATATTTACTTAATAATTTAATATATATATATATATATATTTAATTATAATATTTATTTAAAAATTAAAAGTATTGAAGCCCTAATTTGATAATTTGATTTTGAACCTATTCCCTTTCCCTACCCTACTAGCCCACCCGCCGCTGTGCCTGTACGCCCCAGCCCTACCCTCTCTTCTCTACATTGTCGCCCGTCGGCGACGCCATCCACTGTCGCCCTTCAACTGCCGCTGCAAGTTCCCGGTGCTGCCTGCTCCACTTCTCGCCAGACTCCGCCGCTTCGCCACGACTCCGCCGCCCCGCTCCAGCCACGACTCCGCCTCCCCGCTCCCGTCAGACTCCGTTCCCCGCCTGTTGCTCAGTGCACACGGTAAACATATAGCTTGTTTCTTGTAAATATTTTGCAATGAGCTTTGTCATGTTTCAGATTTTCTTTCCTTTGTTTCATTTTGGGGATTAATCGATTATATTGGGGGCAGCAGAGCAAATATTTTACTTGAATTTTCATGCTGAACTTTAAATGTTATGCTAACTGATTCATGAATCAGTTCGCATTGCTGATCGAAAGTTGTTTTATGCTCTAAATCTACTCAAATTTTGAGCTCAGAATTTCTTGTAAACAATTGTTTGAATTCTTGTAATCAATTGTCTGAATTTCTTGTAAACAATCTGCTGAAAGAATTCAAGCTGAAATTCTTTTAGAGTAGATAGAGCAAAACTTGTTTGAATTTTATTTTTTAAATGGGTATTTCGGATACCCAAATAACCCAATTGGTTAACCGAAGCGGGTATTGGGTAACCGAACTCCTAAAACGATTCGGGAACGGTTATTGAAATTTGGCAATTTCGGGTTCGGATAACCGAAAATTCGGGTACGAGTAACCGAACCCGAACCCGACCGATAGCCCTATCAACAATCACTCAATCATCCAACCATCTTCAATATTTAATTAATTTATCTCTCTTTCACATTACTAATATTCAACCCGATCCAACCAACTCTATTTTTGTTGATTTATCAATGATCACCCCAACCACCCAATCTCAAAATTATATATAATTATTTTATTATTATTTTTAATCGTAATAATTTTAGTAATATTAAATATAAATTAAAATATTACAAAAAAAATTTAAAAAATAACAAACTAATAAAAATTAAACTACGACAAACTAAAAATATAAATTACAACAATCCAAACTCGAAATAGAAAAAAATTATTGCCTCGATCCACTAAAAATAGAGAAAGAAATACTAGCTAGGTGTTATATGTAGAGAAGAGAAATTGAAGAATTTCAAGGTGTGTTGAAATATGGCAAGGGTGGTCTCTATTTATAGAGAATGAAAAAATATAAATTTTGGTATTTTTATTTTTATTTTTAAATATTTTATATAAAAAATATAATAATTTTGTCTATTTATCTAAATAAAATTTTCAAACCAATAAAACATAGACAAGTGGCAAAGTACAATTGGTGTAGAGTGGAGGAAAGAGAGAGACCATGGTGGTCTCTTATTTTGGGTGGTCGAACCCATGAAATTCCAAGCATTTCATTTTTTTTATTCATTGTCTATCCTACATGGCGGTCGACCATGTCGCCCCATTTAATTAGCACAGATAATGGTAGTCTTATATTATTTATCTCTTAACTCCTCCTTCTCCGTCTATAAAAGAACTTCTTCTTTTTCTGAGAGGAAGTAACACAAATTTTAAGAATTTTTTTATTAAATGTAATGTTTTACAAACACTTAATGTCAATTAATTTTGCACCTTATGTTATATCCATTATAGTATGGATACTAGAATAGGTAAGGATGTTGAGTAATTCACGCCCCCAGCATAGAGAGCGCCAGGTAAAGGAGGAGGTAGCAGGGGGTATAACATAGAGCACATCTGAGTTCTTGAAGTAGCGACTCTTGAGAACACGAGCAAGAAGAGAGGAATGGTGTTGAAGGATTCTCCACACATGTTTAGCAGGCATCAATCGCCTGATTAAAATCCACCAACCGACGAAAACCAAGCCCACCAATGATCTTAAGTTGACATAGACGTTTCCTAGATGCCCAGTCCATCTTTCTCTCGATGTCAGAATCGCCCCACCAAAAATTCGAGCACATCTTCTCAATACCCATGCAAATACCCACCGGGATTTGAAAACATGACATATCATATGTAGGGATGGACTGGAGAACGACAGATTTGATGAGGATCTTTTTACCCCTGGAAGGGAAATACCGGTGTTTCCAACTGCCAATTTTCTTGCATACTCGATCGCAGAGATAATCAAACTGGAGTTTCTTATTCCGAACGATGAAAGTGGGTAAGCCAAGGTACATAGAGTGTCCTTGCGTCTCCCTAAAACCCAAAATATTCACAACATCATCAATCTTACGCTGGCAAGTGTTAGAACTGAAAGTGACAGAGGATTTGTCATAATTTATCTCTTGTCCCAAAGCTCTTTCATATTTTTTCAGAAGGCTTTTGAATTCAATCACTAACCGCTGCTCCGTCTTGAAAAATATGAGACTATCATCGTCGAAGAAAAGGTTGGAAATATCCGGGCAGTGGCGCGCCACCGAGATGCCGCAAAAGAGACCTCGTCTTTTATAAAGTCTAATGAGCGAAGACAGCCCTTGTGCGCAAAGTACAAAGAATAGGGGAGACAATGGGCAGCCCTGTCGGAGCCCCCGAGAAGTCACTAGTCTTCTTGATTGAACTAGATTGTTGCTTTTGCAAATATAAGATCAACTAAATATGTCCATCTACATTTTTTTAGAATTATTATGTTCATCTACATTGTTATGTAAGATAAACGAGAAAAACGATTCAAACAGATCAAACAATGTGAAATTCAGTTAGTAGGCCCAACACATTTTAACTAATTCGGCTCAAGTAGAGTGATTCTATTTGTAGCCTCCATTTTACTCTTTATAGCCCCCTAATTAAATAAATAATAGTATAAAAATTAATTATTATACTATTTTACCCCTATAATATAACCTTAATTAAAAATTATTAAAAAAAAAAGATCATATTTCTAGAAGATTTGATATTTTATGCGTTTAAAAAACACTTGAAACTTTTTTATCTTGACATCTGTCTCAAAGATCACTGGAGCCATTAGCATTTGAATGCTTTTTTTAGTTGTAGTTGTATGTACTTATAAAACAAGATAAATAATTACAGAAAGGGTGATGATATTTGGACACCTGGTGTCCTGGACACTTGCTAAAAACCGATTTTTTTTCATTTAGCCCAAATGGACCGGTTTTGAGGGATTTTTGTATTTACTAATTTATCCCTTGTATTTATTGAGTTTTTTTTTTCGGTTATATGATTTCCAAACTGCAAGTTTTTTTGTTTCCTAAATTTTCGGTTATATGATTTCCAAAATGGAAGTTTTTTTGTTTCCTAAATTTTCGGTTATTTATTTCCTTATTTTACTGTTTCTTATTTCTGAAATTTATATACACCATATAATTTGAAGTTATATGATTTTTTATTCCGGATTGTTTTTAATTTATTTGTTTAAAAATATTATTATTTATTTGTTACCAATAATTTAGTGTTTCTTGTTAAAATAATCCTAAATTTTTCCAGCTATTATTTTTTTCGAAATTAATTTTTTTTATGAAGATTAAGTTATTTATTTTCTTTTGAAAATTATGTTTTATTTATTTGTTTCCACATATTTAATTAGGGATTCTCTTAAAAATAATCATAGATTTGTTTCTATACACATTATTTGTTTTGAAAATTATATTTTTTATTGTTTTACACTAATAATGTAGTAAGATTAATACTTGTAAATAATTGAATAATATTTTTTCGTGTTATTTAAAATTTAAATTATTAAATAAGATTATTAACTAAAAGAGATTTAACGCACGCCAACTGTTTGTTAAATTATTTGAACGAATTTTGTATAACTAGTTGCATGATTTTTATCATTCTTAAAATGAGATCCTAAAAATGGCGATATTATGTGAAGTATTCAACTTCATTTGGTGAGGTTCAAAATTCTATTTTAACAATCTTAAGGAATAAAAAAAATGATATAGTAAAAACAAAAGAATGAAATTATACTAACCAAAAAACAAATAAAGATATATTACTTAATGGGGGAAAAAAAAGGTGCAAAATCAAAAGAAAAAAAAAAAACACCCCTATAAGGTGCAAAATAAATGTTTATTTTGCAACGAATAGTTGAATCGATTTTTTGTACATAGTCTTGTGAGCGAAATACATTCATATGAACCATTTCACCTCATTTTATTTTTTATTTCCTCAAAATAACTAATTTAACTTAAAATAATTAATAAATATTTATTTTGTAACGAATAGTTGAATCGACTTGTTGTACATAGTCTTCATTTTTAATAAATTGTCCTTCATTATATATATCTTATGTAATTCAACTTAATTTCATTTTTTTATTATCACTCCGATTTAATTACAATATTATCATACATTCACTTCTAGTATGTGTTATTTAGTTTTTCGATCGATGCATCTTTGTATAATTGTTTTTATTTACATTTTTCCCTCGATTTCACTAATTTATTTCAATTATATTATTCAACTTTATTACATTGAGTATAATTATACGAGTTCATTACTCACACTATAGTAGTTCATTTTTTATTTTAGTTGGTTCAATTTTTTATTATTATATCGCATTTAATACTATATTATAATAAATTCAAATAAACAATATATTTCCTTTATTTTTTAATATAACTTCACTAATTAATTTCAACTAATTAATTCTACTTCATTTCACTGAATATAATTATTTCGACTTCATTATTTACACTATAGCAGTTCATTTTCTTATTACCAAATCGACTTCAATACTATATTATAATAAACTGTCTTCAAGTACATGTTATATGGTTCTCCGAGCGATATCCCTGACTATGATTCATTTTTTTTTTTTTCACATTCACTAATTTATTTCAATTCATTAATTCAACTCTATTTCATTGAGTATAATTAGTTCTTATTATTATATCACTTTTTGTACTATAGTATAATTCATTGTATTCAAATATATGTTATATAGTTTTCCGAGCAAAATCTCTACGTAGGATTGATTATACTTTATTTTTGCTTTCAACTTCACTAATTTATTTCAATACTATTTCGAGCGATATTCCTGCGTATGATTCATTTAATTTTCCGAGCTTCAATACTATATTATAATGCATTGTCTTCAAGTATATGTTATATAGTTTTCCGAGCGATATTCCTGCGTATGATTCATTTAATTTTTTTTTTCTCAATTTCACTAATTTATTTCAATTAATTAATTCAACTCTATTTAATGAAGTATATATTTTTTTTCAACTTCACTAATTCATCATGATATTATACTAAGGTTTATACTAATCCAAATTTTTTCACAATTGCACAATTTTATTATTGTACCTCCATAATAAGTTATCACATAATTTCATTGTTTAATATATTTATTCATTTATAATGTATTCTATGCAATTTTATATTTTTTAGGGAAAACATCTTCAATTGTTTTGACAACATATATATTAATTCATTTATAATATATTCTAGGCATTTTTTTTGTGCCTAACAACTTCAATTGTTTCTCCAACATAAATATTCCTTCATTATATATATATATATATATCTTATAAAATTCATTTTTTATTACAACTTCACTAATTAATTAAACTTTATTTCATAGTTTTACAATAATTACGGCAACATCGTTAGTCACACAATAATGGTTCATTTTGTTAACATCATATCGATTATAATACTTTATTATAATATATTCCAATAAAGTATATGTAATATAGTTTTTCGAGCAAAATCCCATTGCATGATTTAGTTGAAAATTTTCTGTTTCATTACTCACACTATAGTACTTCATTTTCTTATTATTATATCGCTTTTAATAAAGTATATGTTATATAGTTTTCCGAGCAAAATCTCTACGTAGGATTGATTATACTGTATTTTTGCTTTCAACTTCACTAATTTATTTCAATTATAGAATTAAACTTGATGAACGTTGAGTTTAATTATTTCGACTTCAATAAAATATTATAATACATTGTCTTAAATTATATGTTATATAATTTTCCAACCAAAATGGCATCGAATTCACAATTATTTTTTTCCGAACTTCACTAATTTAATTCAATTAATTAATTAAAATTTATTTCCTATTGTTATATAGGATTTACTGGATTATTATAATACATTTAGTCCAAGTATATGTTATTTATTTTTTCAATTGATGCCCCATCATATGATTCATTTTATTTTATTTTTCTAATGCTTCACTAATGCGGTTGCCACTACCGGACAAGGTGGCAAAGTATAACTCACATATTATTGAGGTCTAAGGTTCAAATCCACCAAGCACCTTTTACTTGTATTTCGCTTTTTTTTTTTTAAATCGTCTTCGAATTTTTTTTATTAAATATTTGAAAAAAATATAAAAATGAAATCAAATCTAGGAATAATTTGAAAGGAATCTCTAAATTACTAGAAACAAATAAAATTAGCATATAATTCGCAAAATAAAAAATTAAATAAATGTCTAAATAAATCTAGGATTATTTTAGGAGAATATCTAAATTAGTGGAAACAAATCAAAGATTATTTTAGGAGAATATCTAATATTTAAATTAGTAGAAACAAATCAAAGATTATTTTAGGAGAATATCTAAATTAGTGGAAACAAATCTTGAATTATTTTTAGAAGAATATCCAAATTAGTGGAAACAAATTTAAAAAAAAAAACCTAATTTTTGAAAAAATACAAAAATTTCAGAAAAAAATATTTTCGAAACAATAAAAAAATAATATATGGAAACAAAAAAAAAAGAAAATTTTTAAAGAGAATCATAAAATTAGTGGAAACAAATAAATAAAACATAATTTTAGAATATAAATAAAAAATTTAATCATCCATAAAAATAAATAATATTAATTTAAAAAAAAAGCTGGAAAATATAAGGAAACAAAAAACCGAAAAATTAGAAAACAAAAAAACCATAAATTTCGAAAATCATAAAACAGAAAAAAAAAAAACAAAAACAAAAAAAAAACAAAAACAAAACAATAAAACGATATATCTAATAAGGGATAAATTAGTCAATCAATAAATCACTAAAAACCGGCCCATTTGAGCTAGTAGGAAAACCGGCGGTTTTTTGGAGGTGTCATGGACACACAGTGTCCAAACGTCATTTCCGTTACAGAAATTATTGATTTCCTTGCGCTTTGAGTTGTGCGTCGTCTGTTCACGCAGATTTGGGTTTTCGACTAATCTTCATTAATTACTCATACTCTGAAATACTTCCTCCGTCCCAACTTTTAGTATCCAACTTTCCTGTTTTGGACGTTCCAATTTTAGTATTCATTTTTATTTTTAGTAAAAGTAGGTGAGACCCTTATTCCACTCACAACACACTCAACTATTTTATTAAAACTCGTGTTACTCTCAAATGGATACTAAAAGTTGGGACGGAGGGAAGAGAGTATTTGTTATTATTGATTTATGATTTAAGAGTAGATCGAAATAAATTCTAGATTACTTCTGATAATGGTTTTTCATAGTACTACTTTTCATTAACTTAGATTATTATTTTGGTTGATGTGTTGTTCAGTTTGATCTGTATATTTTAGATTTCTGTTGAATCATATATTTTTTTGAATAAAATTATTGACTAGATCGTGATGTGTTAAAATATCAGCGTGTTTTTTTTCTTCAAAGTTATGGGGGCTACAAATTACAATAACAAAATTAGTATTTTATAGAATTTAAATTTAAAAGTTAAAGGGATAAGTAGTAATTTTATTATTATTTATTTAATTAAGGACTATAAAGAGTAAAATGAGGATTATGCATAGAATCACCCTTTTATACGAACATGGCAGAAGTACAAAGCCCATTTACTATAGCAGTTACGCATGATGGATCATAAATGTAGACAATAACCCGAATAATAAGAAAAGGTAACCCACAAGAAAAAAAAAAAAAAAAACATTGTCTTCAAGAGAACATTCAAGCGATATGAACTCTTATTTGTGAACAGTGAGTTCTATGGTTCAAACCCCATCGTTCCTCCTTCCTCGAGTAACAAAAAAATAACAAAAATTTTATAATTACTTGGTGAGTTCTCCTATTTAATTATTTATTGGGCCCAAGTTACTTAATTTTAATTATTTGTCTCAAGTTACTTACATATTTAATTACTTTACTTGGCCCAAGTCACTTATTTATTTATTCGGCCCAAGTTATTTGTTTAATTGTTTGTTCCCAACTATTTACTTATTTATTTAATTAAATTTTGATTTTTCATACTATATCAACACGAAGCTAACCTAAAAGACATAGCAATTAACCCTGACCAATATAAAAGCTGTTAGGAATAGATCCATCAACTACAGATAAGGACGTTGGGGTCGTCCGGTACGATGGGCACTAGCAACCTGAAACACGAACAACGTTAGAGCTCTTCTTAGAGCACCGATGGGGGTGTCGATAGAAGGGCCTCCGACGCTCAAGTCAGTAAACAATATTAAGAAAAATCGAATTGAAAGTAAAGCAAAGAGTAGATCGGGTCGATCTGGTCGACGGAGTTGATGGGCAACTGAGCAATGAGCGAGGGCCGTCGGGTCATTCCAGTTGATCTGGTCACCGAAAAACTTAAAGCTGAGAGCGCGGAGGCAGAATAGTGCGAGTGGGGAGAGAAGGTGGAGAGAACGTGTTGGGGTATGAATGATTGTCTCTGTCTATTGACCTAATTGGTCTTTATTTATACCGTGATGGCTTGACGGCTAGGGTTTTACCGACACGTCTCCCTCAATCCTAGTTGTTCCGATATTTATGGGGTCAATATCCCTGATTAGTTTCTGCCTTCTTCCCCAAGTCGCTGCCCTCTTTAGGGGTTTGGGTCGATGAGCCTTAATGATCTTGCATTCGGGATTGACCTTGATGACCTAGTACTAGTATTTAGGCCAATTTAATTGAAATTAATTTGACCTTTTTAATTGAACTAGTCAATGGGCCACAAATATTTATTCAAATGTCCACTACAAAAGCTAACCCAAAATGATAGAAAAGTTGAAGTGGCACAAAGCATGCTAGGCTAACCCGATCTACGAAAACATAAACCTAAATGGATAAAAAGCTAATCACAAGGACAGTAAAGTGAAAGCAGTACAGAACTTATCTATTTCACTGTGGATTAGCTTTTTTACTCCTTTGGGTTACACGATTGTTATATTTAGCTTAGCTTCAAGTTGATATAGTACAAATAGTCAAAATTTTAAAATAATTTTGGATAATGTCTGTGTATATGGAATCTTTTTTTAACAAAATAAGTCCCTATTATGCTTGATTGTTACTTTTTCAAATATAAGATCATCTAAATGTTCATTAACTATTTTACATTAAAAACAAAAAAAAAACAAATGATTACATAATGAAACATATATATCAATTATATATGTTCATCTACATGTTATGCAAGCTAAACAGGAAAATGACACAAAAAAATATAATTAAGATTATACCTTGGATAATTTTAATTTTTTTTTAAACTGAAATTCATGCTTACATTTACTTATACTGAAATTATGTTGAAACTATCAACGGGGACGACTTCTTGTCGTTGGCCGTCTGAATGAGAGAGCGAGGGAGATGGAGGCGGTGGAAGGCAGCACGTTCGCCGTGAAAAAAAAAAAGGGTTGAGATTGAGGGAGCTAAGATTTTTAATTTTGGGGGTTTTGTTGGATAGAGGGTTAGGGTAGGGAAGGATGTAGAGTGGTCAGGCCGGAGAAGTGGCGGCGGCGCTACATGTGCAGCCTGGCTGTGCACCGAAAAAAGGGGGGGGGGGGTAGACTGTGTAGAGAATGAGAGAGGGTGAGAAAGAGAGAAAGACGTGGGAAGAGGGGCGAGACGTAAACGTCGACGGTGATTTCGCTGGAGAGAGTCTCTCCACAGATTTTAAAAACAAATCTGAACGACCACTTAACATCTGTAGGATAGATATAGACTAATTTGCATACAAATCGAGACCTTAGAGAACGTTGCCATAAGGTTATATTGGCCAACGTTGAGATTGTATGTGTATTTGGTATTTAACCCTAATTACATTAATGGTTCATTCTTAATACGCCGAAATGATTAATCTTTAAATTGTTAGAAGAGTTCATTGAATCTATATATTTCTAAATATTCATTAATCATCTAGGATTTTAATTAAGTGGTACTGAACCACAAATTAATTAATCAGAGCATCATCCTATATGATTGTGGATTTCACAATAATTATAATCTGTCTTACGACATAAAAAAAAGGCTTGTCTTAACATAACAATTTAAAAAAATAAATAAAACCACCCGAAGATGAGGAGTTAGGCAGACCTCCAACCTGTAAAGAAACATCAATCAGTATTCTATACATAGAGATAGGGATGTCAATCGGGCCAGCCAACCGGGTTTTCGGGCTAGCCCTTAGTCGGGTGCGGGCTAATAGGGTTGGAGATTTTTTCGGGTTGTAAATCTTCAACCCTAACCCTAAACTTTCGGGTTTCGGGCTAGCCCATCGGGCTAATCAGGTTAAAGGCGTAAAAATAAAATTATCATTTGTATTTTATTATTCTTAATGATCTAATGTATAATGTATAAAATATACATAGATATTAAAGATATAAATTATATAGCAAAGCATGAAATGCAAAAATATAAGATATAAAATGAGATAGTAAAATTTAACATGTATCAATGCACTAGAATCAATCTGGATTATTACTGAATAATTAGTGAATTTGCCATGCACGTCTCATTGACAGAAAAAAAATTGTATCACTTTAAAATGAGATACTAATAATTAATTTCTAACTAATGAGATACTAATAATCAATTTCTACAAAAAATTCGTAATTAATTTCACTTTTTTTTAATGAGATTGCACACACACACACACATATATTCTAACTAATTAATTTCACTTTTTTTAATGAGGCTATATATATATATATATATATATATATATATATATATATATATATATATATATATATATATATAGGGGAGGGATCTATAGAGAATTAAACATTAATAGAGAATAGAGAATTAATTCCTACCATTAGATCTAGCTAATCTGATGGCTACAAAATAAACGAATAAAATAATAAATAAAAAACACAAAAACGCGTCCCACATTATCACATCAGAATTTTACGGTCAAAAGGTGAAAACCGTAAAATTACTTCTCCAAGCAAATCTGGAAGATTCCATCAAATCCGACTTTCACTCTCTACATCTTCACGATGATTCTTGCGTAGAATAGGATTGAATTTCAGACGACACAAATCTTCTCCAGAACCGCCATTGAATAATCGAAGAAGAACTGATTTTGTTCATTTTCTGGGCAAACGAAACGCGACATCGAAGAAGGTGAGTTCCGAAAACTCCTTAGTTCATATCACTGTATAATTTCGAATAGAATGAATCAAATTAAAAATTGATCGTATATATTTAATTCAGATCTGAAGATTGTTAGGTTTTTCGAAAAAAAATTCAAAGAAGATCGTCGAAGTTTCAAATTTAGTTTCTGTTCAAGATTGTCGTCTGTGGTAAGTTTTCTTCTCCGTGGGCTTCTTCTCTGCCTTTGGCGAGAAAAATCGTTCGGCGATTTCGCTCCCTCTCTTTTGTAGAACTACTACCTTTTTTTCCCCAGAACAGTGAGCTTCAAATTTTCTTTCCGGTGACAATTGGATTATAATATCTTGTATTGTTTCTTATTCTACTTTCTATACTTTGGCCATTACTGAATTGATAGAAATGATTATATATTCTACCATTGATTTTCGTTCTTTATGGTTCATTGATTTTCGTTCTTTAACGGTTCATGATGAGTTTTTGGTAGATTGTGTATAAATCATTTTATTACCATTGTGTTTTTGGTTCCTGCTTTAGCTTTTGTTGGTAAATTAATTTTTTTTGAAATTCTTACGATGAATTTTTAGGTTCGACTGCAAAACCTGAGTATATGTACCGAATAATTGAGCATTTTGCTCTTGGTTGAAGAAGGCTCAAGCTTTTTGGTGAACAGCATAACATTCGTTTAAGCGTTTACAGTAGGTACAAGACTTTCATCAAATTTCAATTCTAAGGTATGCGCCTCTTCTTGTGCTGACGACACCAAAAATAGAAGCTCTTCGGCCCAAGTCACCGATGAAGAGAAGCTCTTGCCATCGAGAATTGCCAAAGAGCCGTGGGTGGTGGATTGATTTTTCATCTATTGTGTCTTGTTCATTGAATAATAGTGTTCTATTCATTTAGAAATTGTGATTGTTCATTTAAAATATTTTGTTATATTCATTTAGAAATTGTGTTTCGTTCATTGAAAAATTGTGATTATCCGTTACGTATCATTGATATCTAATTGAGAATCTAATTAAGAATTACTTTTCGAACAAGCGTAAAAAAATTGCGAACATCTAAATATAAAATTTGACTTTTTGTTAGTGACATAAAATATTTCGAATAAGCATAAAAAAATTACGAACATCTAAATAAAATATTTGAATTTTTGTTACTGACATAAAATATTTCGAATAACCATTAAAAAATTACGAACATCTAAATAAAATATTTGAATTTTTGTTACTGACATAAAATATTTCGAATAAACATAAAAAAATTACGAACACTTGAATAAAATATTCGAATATTTATTGCTGATATAAAATATCTAACATGATATTTAACATGAACTTTTTCGAACAAGCGTAACAAAATTACGAACATCAATTATAAATTGTAAATATAAAACATTTTGAATTTTTCTGTCCATGTATTTTAATCCCTGTATCGGCAACAATGGAGTATGATCCAGAATCTTAAAAAAATAGTGTATTAGCTTAATTGGTAATATTACAAATGTCTCACTCTAGAAATTGAAAAAAAAATGGTGTTATGACATTCATGACAAAAAAATTATTGAAAAACGTACATGTATTCATTGCTTTAGGTGGATGAAAAAAAAATAAAAATAATACCTATTTTAAAAATCTTAATCGTATGATGACATCAGACTTTTGATAAATTATTATAGAATTCAATCTAATAAGTAATAACTGCACGATTGACAAAAAAGAAAAAGAAAAAATCAAAATATATCCAGTTTATAAACTTCCGCAAATAAAGAGATTTGATTAGATTTTACAATTAAGTGGACGGTTATATTATAATAAGGAATTACTTTACTAGCCTTCTACGAAATTAAAAAAAACATATGCAGTAATAATATAAACCGTTGGATCTGCCAAATCTAAAGGCTAAGATTGATTCTTCATTCTCAAAATACTTACCATTCTCTATGGATCTTCTCCCTATATATATATATATATATATATATATATATATAAGCAAATACCATAGATCTAAACATAGCAGAAGTTGTAACTGGATGCATCAGTCACAATTCCGTCAGCCCACCGGATTTTCGGGCTAGCCCTATCGGGTTCCGGGTTAGTCGGGTGCGGGCTAATCGGGCTGGAGATTTTTTTGGGTTACGATTTTTCAACCCTAACCCTCTAATTTTGTCGGGTTATTCGGGTCGGCCCACGGGTTTCGGGCTGCATTGACATCCCTACATAGAGATAACAGGAAAAAAATGAGAAACATGCCAGAAATAACCAAAGAACTAGCCAAACAAAGGCTCTACCCAGAAGGCAAAGCAAACAACATCAAAACAGAAACAAGGCAAAACGGACTACTTATCATCATGGAAACGGAAACTGAAGTTAGGATAACTAAGTTGGTCCATCCTAATAAGAGCAAGAAAATGCCTAGGAGTTGAGAGACATCAAAAGTAGATAATACCTAAGCTTGATACCCTCGACGCGCCATAAAATCAACAGGTTTATTTCCCTCCCAGTGAATGTGAGTAAAACGAACCTGTCGATAAAGAATAAGCTGTCGAATCGAGACAATAGTATGACGAATACTAGCATGTGACGCCCCGCAGAATCAACCATGAAATATTACAAAAAAACTTATTCGTGCATAATTACATTTGGCGATGGTAAGTTGAGTTAACCAAAAATTAATTAAATGCAAAGTTGGTAGAGAAACATAACAAAAAGATGTGACTGTAAAATTATGCATGAACGGTAGCTGGCATGTGCTTGAAAGAAGCGTGGCACCTGCTTAAACAGACATCGATTTCTTGGTGTGTAACATTCGTAAATTTTCTCCCTTAAATTTGCAAACATATATATTACGCAATCACTAGTCGAAAACATGATCAGATATATATGCTTGAAATAAAGAACAATTATTAGTTATTCGTTATATTAATTAATTATATATATATACATATATATATATATATGCTAGCATAAGACAAAATGTAAAAGCTAACATAATATAATTAACTATATATATATATATATATATATATATATATATATATAGCATTATAAATATTACCTTTTAGATAATCTAAGGGTGCATTCACTTTGATGGATGGAAAAAGGTGGTGGGATAATATTATCCCTCCTTGAAGTGAAAATAAGGAAGAAAAAATGGTGAACTTCTCTTTTGTGTAAAATGTGGGAAAAGAAATGAGACATTTAAAGGCATAAATTTTTGTTATTCCTCCTTTTCTCATCCATCAAAGTGAATGCACCCTAAAGATAATGACCGCCAGAGCTGCAATATGATGTGGTATAATTGATCGAGGGTATTGTGTTATCACAGGAAAATGAAGAATTATTATGAATAATTTTTTCTTTGAAAAAAAGAAATAGAAACCCCTTCTAAAATTGTACGGTAGTAAATAAGGAAATTGTGTGGAAATAATTTATTGAAATTAAGGTATGCTAAAATTATTCGAAATAAGGCTCTTCTTTTGTTGCTTCAGAGAAACATGTTTACTTTCCTAAAATCTAAATAAGTCTTCATGTAATTTTTTTGCTTTGACGGTTTGTTCCGTAACCAACTTCAGCTAGAAATTGGCAATCGCTGTCTTTACTTTCCTACTTGATATATGAAGAATTGATGTCAAGAAGCATGGACTAACTACACCCACTTGTAAATCTATCAATATTCATCAAAATTTTGTTATTCATTTCATTTGCATATATATACACAAGTAACTTTATCGTACATATATAAATTCAAAGTATATATGTATTTCATTAGTATCCATCACATACGGCAAGTAATATTAATATTTACTCTATGAAAGCGTTTGATTTCAGTAATAATTGATGATTTATAAAATAATCTAATTTAATCAAATGTTTAGTTTTACATAATTAGGCGCATCATTTATATATGGTTTTAGAATATGAAGTAGAAAACTAATTAAAGTGTTTGATTATTTTTACAATTTGATATAATTCACTTGATTAATATCCTATTTGACGGACCATAGTAAAAATTCGTATGTATATATATATGGCACTGCATCATCCCTCTGTCCATACCCACATAGAAACCTCCATCACCGGGAATTTCCAAAAATAAAATCTTGGAAGAAATGAGCCGCCGTCGCGTAGTGTTGGCAACATTTCCGGCACAAGGCCACATCAATCCGGCCCTCCAATTCGCCAAGAGACTCCTAAAAGCCGGCACCGATGTCACGTTCTTCACGAGCGTTTATGCATGGCGGCGCATGGCCAAGACCACCTCCTCCCCGCCGGGCCTCCACTTCGTGGCCTTCTCCGACGGCTACGACGACGGGCTCAAGCCCGGCGGCGACGGCGGCCGCTACATGTCCGAGATGAAAGCCCGCGGCCGCGAGGCTCTGAGGGCTCTCCTTCTCAGCACCGACGCCGCGTTCCTCGTCTACTCCCACCTCTTCGCCTGGGCCGCCGAGGTGGCGCGTGACGCCCACGTCCCGAGCGCGCTCCTCTGGGTCGAGCCTGCCACCGTGCTCTGCATATACCACTTCTACTTCAACGGCCACGCCGCCGCGATCGACGCCGGTTCCGATGAAATCCAACTCCCGGGGCTCCCGCCGCTGGAGCAGCGCGATCTCCCGACGTTCCTGCTACCGGAGACGCCGGAGAGATTCAAGTCGATGATGAGAGAGAAGCTGGAAACCCTAGACGGCGAAGAAGGGAAGGCGAAAGTGCTTGTGAACACGTTCGACGCGCTTGAGCCCGACGCGCTCGCAGCCATTGACAGGTACGAGCTGATCGGGATAGGGCCGTTGATCCCCTCCGCCTACCTGGGCGGCGGAGATCCCTCCGACAAATCATACGGCGGCGATCTCTTCAAAAAATCGGACGACGAAGGCTGCGCCGCCTGGCTGGACGCGCAGCCGCCGTCGTCGGTGGTGTACGTGTCGTTCGGGAGCGTGCTGAAGCTCCCGAAGGCGCAAATGGAGGAGATCGCGAAGGCGCTATTAGCCTCGGCGAGGCCGTTTCTGTGGGTTATCCGACAACAACAACATAACGAGGAAGACGAAGCAGAAGAAGAGCTGAGCTCCATCACGGAATTGAGAAAATTGGGGAAAATGGTGTCGTGGTGCTCGCAATTGGAGATTCTAGGGCACGCCTCGGTGGGGTGCTTCGTGACGCACTGCGGGTGGAACTCGGCCGTGGAGAGCCTGGGGTTGGGAGTTCCGGTGGTGGCGGTGCCGCAGTGGTTCGATCAGGCGACGAACGCAAAGCTGATGGAGGATGTGTGGGGGAGTGGTGTGAGGGTGAGAGTGAATGAAGGGGGTGGGGTTGATGGCTGTGAGTTGCAGAGGTGTATAGAGATGGTGATTGATGGGGGTGAGAAGAGCAGAGCAGTCAGAGAAAATGCAAGCAAATGGAAGGCTTTGGCGAGGGAAGCCATGGCGGAGAATGGATCTTCGATTAAGAATCTCGATACCTTTCTGCAACAAGTTATAGGTAATCTCGTGTGATCATCAAGTGTGCTTGTTTGGTGTGTAAGATACCAATAAAACATTACTCTATTAAAAGCGTCTCCAACGCATTGGCGCTATAAGTGGGGTAATGATCTTTATCTTTAGTTAATTTAATTTTTACACTCTTATTTTAAAGTTCAACATTTCATTAATTAAAGTAAAATAAAAATTACATAAATTTAAATCAATCATCTACGCCTCATTAAGTCTTGGAGCATGCTCATGTGCATTATCAATTGAGCCTCCGACATATTCAAATTAGTGTCCGTGAAGAGGATTTTGTAATCGAGCTCCTCCCTTCGTACTTTGGCTTCTTTGTCTCGCACATCGGCTTCTAATTTGAGCCTCGCCTCAGCTTCTTTGGCTCGCACGTCGGCTTGTTTGGATTTTGCCTCGGCGATGGAACCAGTTTGAATGGCATGTTCCTTCATGCTCTTGGCAACGTGTTCGAGTGCCTTATAGACACCGAATTTTCCAACGATGATTCCACCTTTTTCCCATTTCCTTTGTCGCGCTTCGCCGCTTTCTAGCCTTGGGGTATGCTCGGCTCTGACGATGTCATGGTGGCTGCTCCCTCAGACCCTTTTTGATTTCTTTGAGGAATGCACATCCTCACTCTAAGATGTATATTTTTGACATTCGCGCAAGATAATCCAACATTTGATTTGCTTGAATATCACCGTGTGGTTAGATTCGTAGATCTCTTGCGTGGTTTCAGTGATTTGGTCGTCGCTCATCCCGCTTCCTCAGTTGGCTTTGCACTTGTCGAATATGGCTTTCCAAGCTTTAACGTTCTTTTGAACGCGTTGGAAGTGTGATTTTATATTCTTGAGCTTATGAGAAGGAGTTCCCGGTGGCCTTCTCGCATTGAATTTCTCCGTGATGTCACCCCAATATTCGGTACTCGGTAGCCCTTTGTAGATCTTCCAATATAGAGTTGTGGGTAGCCTCCGCCCACAACATGCATACCAGCTCGGACTCGACGAAGGTGTAACCACTGTAGGACCCTTTTGAAGCCTTTGGCTTGACTTCGTCGGTGTCGACAATGGGCGGTGGGTTCGCCGGCCTCGAACACGTTGGAGGCTTCGGAGAAAGGGGCTAACCCATCATCGGGTTGATACTCGGCACACCCGCATCTTAAGAATAATATTTAAAAAATTCGTTGAAACTTTTCTCCATTTCTTGAAATAATTTTTAGAGAACAAATTGAGAATAAAAAGTAAGAGAAAAGCTTGAGAATGGAGAGAGAGATGTGTCGAATGTGGAAAAAAAATTGAGAAATAAATGTAGTATTTATAGAGGAAATAAAGTAAAAATACAAAAAAAAAAAGAAAAAAGGAAAAGGAACGTTGAGCAACAGTCAAAAAAAGGGAAGAGAAAAAAAGGAAAACGAACGTTGAACGATCGAAAATTTGATTATTTTTAATACAACGCATGTGAAACACGCGCCATACAACTCCCCCTTCGTGCCCGGCACCAAGTTTCGTGCTCAGCACGAGCATGCTGGCACGCCAACGCCCCTCTCCCCCTAAGCGCCTCCTCGAGCTGGCCCTTCTATCTTGGGCTGCGGATGCTCTAAGTATTTTGAGTATATTTTAAATTGAGGCACATATTCATACATCCAAATATATGATGCATTTGTTTTAATTAAATTATAATTAAAAATTAATAGATTTTAATTAAGTTTAATTAAAATGAATGGATTTTATATTCAGATACACACATATTTTTGCATTAAACATTAACCTTCTGTTATAGATTGTGGTTGCCCTTAAAAGACTAAGCCTTGCGGCTAAGTAATTATGGGCCTAATCATTCTTATTGGGCTAGGCTTTTTCCTTTTTCCCTTATATGAACATTTACTTTAAGGACTCGTTGAATATAGAAACATATTTAATTGATTTTTTTATATCATTTATCATATTAATATTATATTTAATAAAATTAATATATTAAAATCTTTATAAAATATAATATACTAATGTATTTCAATTATATAAAGTTAATAATAATTATAATTATGATTTGTATTATATATACCATTTCTCTAGGTGAAATACATAATCACTCAAATTTGTATAATACTAACACACGTCCACTCGTGCGATGCACGATTAGTATCGAAAATGAAAGATATTTTAAATAAACAAATATGCATGCATATTAAATATATACTATAATTTAAATATAAATAAATGTAATTATAAATCTAAATAAAAAAATTTAACTTATCTACGACATAATTTCAATAAAAAAACATGAATTCAAAAAGTATATAAATTTTCAATTTTGTATTTTCAATTACCAATTATGATTTTCATTGATGATGTGTATAAATATATAAATGCACCATCAAAAGTAAGTATAAATGATAATGAGTATCATTATATATCATATAATATTCTAACATGTTCAAAACTATTTATTTGCATATAGTTTAATAGTATATTTTTGGACTGTATATTTAATCATATTTATGTGGTCATTTTGTTTAAATACAAATTATAAAATAAAGTTCCTACACAAAATCCAAATAATTGATTTTGCGAAAAGACAGGATTCGTTTTCATAATAAAAATGGTCAATTTATTAAGTTTAATTTTATAATATTGAATAATGATGTTGCATTATTTTAGCTGGGGTTTCGATTTTAATAAGAAAAAATTTATCTGAAAAATGGTTTCATCGGTGAGTCATAAGTGCATACATGCCATGTAATTTGAATAAACATGACATCAATTATTTTTATATGCATCAAAACTTTTATTTGTGTATTTTACTGACAAATATTTTTTTATCAATGAGTTAGCATAAAAAATAAAGGGCTGAACATGTCATTCATTTTCAAAAATAAAATGTGGAGTTGATTTACATAAATTTGAATAGACATGCTACTACAAAATTAAACTCTTCAATTTACTTTTATTTTATAATTTAAATAGAATCAATAATGATTATCCAATCAATCATTTTTTTTGCTTAATAGATAAGTAATTGTCAATCTAATATTAAATTAAATTAAGAAATAATAATAACAAATATGTTAATATTTGTTATTGGTATCGATGGAGATTTCTTTTATGTTCACGATATTTCCGAATGTGAATCGATTTTTTCGTTATCATTCTACGAATTTCAGAGAGCATGACATTTTTTTTTTTTTTGCATTTTACAATGTTTTTGAAATTAAGCTAGATGAAAAAGAAATCTCGTTTCTAAATTAATTAAATGAAAAGAAAATGTTGGAAGGTGGAGGATCGTGGGCTTGTTAGGAGTCATAGATATTAGAGAGAGAGAATAGTAATTAGGAACAAATATGAGAGAGAGAGAATATTAAAAATTAATAAAAGTAATGGAAAGAAAAATATGAAAACTGAATTCACGGTATGTGCGAAGAAGTAGGATAGTCCAACTGAAAAGAAAAAAAAAATGAAATTTTAAAAAATGGTGGCAAAATATAACCGTTAAAACTGTGCTTTTATATATTATATAGATTTTCGAGTTTTTGATTTATAAAAATCGTGTATCTTGTATCAAACAGATATTAAAATGACCTCCAAAGTTTAAAGTTGAATTGATTATTTAATAAGCATTCAATCATATCAATCTTATATATCTCATTAATAAAAATAAACAATCATTAATGCTATACCTTTATTTATTTAAATGAATTTAAACTTTATAATATCTAAGACTCTCAATTACTTTTATCATGAACTAATTTTACTTAATTCATGACCTATTAAAAAAATGCGATTAAACATCCCCAAAATGATGGACTTTTATGCGGATATTCCATGCAAATGGACTCGAATTGTCACTTATGTAATTCTACCCCCTACCTGCGTATTGTTCTAATTCGATCGAATTAAATTATATAACTAGAAATTTCATTTAAACATAAGGAGAAAGCTTACAACAAAAAACGACAAGAATAACCTCGAGAAATTATAATTTAGTACTACTTACTTACATTATAGGAAGCTACTAGGGTATGTAGAAGGTTCCATGAATTAGTTTGTCATGCATTCAACCAATGACTAAATTTTATGCATGATGACATATGAAAATAATGCGTCGCCATGTGCAACACATAATATCTATAGATTTATATTTAAAACTAATAATTGTATGAATCATTATCCCCAAATAATTTTATGAAATATATATATATGTAACAGCAGGATCTATCTACAACCAGCAAATTAGTCTCCTTCACTATATATATATTATTACATCCTCAGAAACAACTGTCAACTTGTAAGAGGAACTACAAAAAGAAAAGGAATTAGTCCAAATTAATAATATATTGTTACAGGTAAAGTGTCGTAGTAAAACATGTAATCGTGATTCCGTGAACTCAACAATAATTCAATTTAACTTGCAGTAATACTAAAAGTTTATTCTTCTAAAAAAAAATACTACTAAAAGTTTATTGCTATTAACAATCGACTACATCCCTTTTGCAGTTAAGGCACAGGTAATTTTATGCATAAATGGTGAGATTTAGTATAAAATCTTAGTGCTCTTCTCTCTCCAAATAAAAACAATGACGTGTGCTTGTACATGTTAAATTATGGCTTTCTAATTTAGTGAACACAAGAAGTAATTTACTGGTAATTAAAATATTGTATATGATGAAATTTGTTAAGTACATCATATATATACTTTGACGCATTGAGATTTGAGAAGCAAAATATAGATAAAATCATATCATGTTCGGTCAAAAGCAAAATGTTCAATGGCATTCGATTTTCCACTCATTTAAAATTAAGCAAAAATAAATATTGAATATAGTTTAATAAGTTTTAATAATCCATCTTCATCCACCCATATCCGATCCACCGTCCACCGAATTAAACAAAATCCTACTATATACTTATATAATTCCAAAATATTGACGAATTACGGCACCTACTTACCCCTAATTAGGCTATTGAAGATTGATGAGGCTCTAACTATAAAAACATATGCAATACTTATGGTCCTTTTCCCCTTAATTTAAAGAATATGCGATACTTATGGTGAGGTTAATTATCTTTTTTTTGAGGCCGAAGATGCTTAACTCAAACAAAGTGTAATTTCGTCTCAAAAAAGAAAATTAAACAAAGTATTTATTAAAGGGAAAAATACTACACCCTCCATCCTACGAAGCATCACCAACTTCTTTTTGGCACGAGTTTTAAGGAGAGTGTGTTAGTGATTTAAATGCATTTGCTAATAAAGTGCATAAGTGATTAAGGATTGCTTTATTGTTTTTCCTTTTATTTTTACAATTTATACTCATAATTTATTTTAATTTTATTATGATTATTTAATTATGATTAATTAAATTAATATTTAAATTGCCAGATGAGGGGGAGGGGTGGTAAGTTCGTCGTAAATTGCCATATCTCCACTTGGGGAGGGGGAGGGTGGCAGAGGGAGTCTCGTTTGCCTCGCCGGCGCGGTGGGGGACGGCAAGGGGGAGAGAGAACAGCATAGGACTGACGATGGGGAGAGAGAACAGTGAGGGGGAGGCAAGGGTTAACCCACCCTTCGTCGTCTGCCATTAAACCACCGTATAGAAAACGAGATGAGAGAGGAAAACCATAGATCTGAAATAGGGGAGCTACGAGTATTCGAGAGAAATGGGAGATGGGCTGAAAAATGAGTGTAATTTAGGGTTTAGGGGGGGAAGGGGTGGTGGTTGGGTCAAATTAGTAAATGGGCTTAGCCCATTAGTTAATTAAAATTAGAATCTCTAATTATTCTTAATCTTTGCTATTTATAGAAACTGCTCAAGCTTCGTGGGACAAAACGAAAATGAAAGTTGCTTATGCTTCGTGGGACAGAGGGGGTATTTCATTAATGTATGATTTTTTTTATAATTATATCCTAATATACGAGAAATTACAAATTATTATCATCGTTGCTAACACTTTATATGAGTAATTTTTTTCTTGCGATGTTAATTTTGATGATCACGGACACTGATTATTGAAATTGAGGGGACAAAATTTTCTTGACTAGAGGGTGTTTGGCTGAGCTTATAAGCTCTTTAAAACAACTTATAAGCTCCTTCAAAGTGTTTGATAAAATAGGCTTTTAAAGAGCTTATAAGCTGTAAAAATAAGCTCTAAGAGCTTATAAGCTCCCAAAAAATAAGGTCTTTTACCCCAACTTATTTTCTCATTATCTTATAAGCAACACTCATTTTACAAAAATAATTCAACTATGATTTTTTATTTTCATCGTATCATTCTAATTTTTTTTTTTCGATTTTCTCTCTCTAACTTATAAGCTCAATTATCCAAACATTTTAACAACTTATAAATTGTTAAGAAACTACATCTTATAAACTCTTGAAACATTTTATAAACTCTAAGAGCTTATCCCTCTTTAAAATAAGCTTAGCCAAACATTATGTTAAACCACAAAATACTTAAAAACGAATTTACCAGTACGAAGTTGCGGTATTAGGAATTTAGGATCCTGTGACTTAAAGAAGTGGAATTCATATGTCAAATGGATGTTGGAATAGAAACATGATTAGTGTAATTAAAACAGGAGATTGTAATTAGGATGCCAAGTCAGCTAATTCATGATTTTGATTTGGTGCTATCAAGTTGACACTTTTTTGAATCATAAATTCTCCAACTATTACTCTAAAATTTTGAATTTTGGGCTTATCTATAGGGTCAAAAAATTTATAAAAGAAAAAAGTCTAACTAACAGTCCCTCCATTCCATTAACAATATTCTACTATTACTTTTGGACATAAAAATTAAAAAGTGTAATTAGTGTATAAAGTGAACTGGTGAAAGATATTTAATGATTATTTTAAGTGAGTTGGGCTCACCATTAATAATATTTTAAATAGTTAATTTTATACTAAAAAGAAATATTACTAGTGGTACGTCTCAATATAGTAACTGAAACATTACTAATGGAACGAGGGGACTATATTTCTATTGACAATTTTATATGTATAACAAACAAATACATACGTAAATAAGTTAAGTTTCAAAATTGACTTACATAATAATTAATATGAAATTTTTATAGGGATATGGATGTTTTTTTTTTTTAAATATATGATTATCATTTTTTTTACATCTAAATATTTTATAAGTATTAGATTAAAAATACAGAGAAGTGAAATGATGAGTATAACTTTTGAATACTGAATTAAAATACATTTTACAAATATTATGCTTACTTTCAAAATTAAAGTATGAAGTTGAAAGATTAAATAACGAGAAATTTTTCATTATTTTTCCAGATCAATCCTATAGGACTAGGGCCATTTTCGGGCCAACTTATCAAATTGTCGAATTATTCGAGCTAAAATTTTGTTGAACTAAAAGTTTTCACTTTTCCGTCCTAAACTTTTCAAATTATAAATGTTTGAATCAATCCAGAGATTTAAACTTGATTGACATTCCTAATTATACTCATATTTTCGATTTCAATAACCGAAGCTTATATCGTTCAAAATTGACGTTGTAAAAAAATAAAGATAACCTTTTATTTAAGGGTTAATAGCCAGAAAATACATGAAGTTTGCCCGAAATTGCAAATTAATTGCACATGAACTTAAAAATTAGCCCCAAAATACATGAATTTTTAATTTAAACGCAAATTGCACCCGCGTTGACCATCTATCTGCGTGAGCGTAGTTGATGTGGCAGTCGGAAATTGCAGACGTGGACTTCCCGCCGGACATTTAAAACAGTGTTGTTTTTGTCAAACTTTTTTAAATAATTTTTTTTTAAAAAGAATGTGAACAGAAGAGATCGGCGCGGTGGTCAGCGACACCCGGCGACCCCATTACAGCTGCACAAATCAGCACCAGCTGTCGACGACACCCGACCGCCAGCGCCCACCTCGCCATAATTTCAGACGCCTAACGGTGGCGCCGCCCAGCGCCTCCCCTATCTTTTCCAGCCTATCTCTCTCTCCCAGACTCCCTCTCTCTAACACTCGACCTCTTTCCCTTTCTCTGGCCCCTCTCACCCTCTCAGCCAGACGGCCATTCGACGCCGCTCCCCCTGCTCCGGCAAGCAGCCAGCCATCGCCGCCGCTGCGCCCGATGTCGTCTCCTCCAGCCCGGCGGGAAGTCCTTCTTCCTTCGATCTGGCGCACTCCTTCTTCCAACACAGCTGCTTCGCTGCCTCCACCCATTTTTCAGATCTGGCGCACTCCAAATTTTCTCACAGAGGAACAAAATCTCCGCACTCACACAACAAAAAACCACCGCTAAAACCTAGAGAGAGAAAATGCACACACAAAATATCTCCGCCGTGCAAAACTTACAACCACGGATCTCTCGACGTGCAACGCCCACAACAGACTTCAAATTAGCAGTGGTCCTCCAGCTCGGCGCGGCCGCTGCTCCGGCCATCGCCGCCGCTGCACCCGACGTCGTCTCCTCCAGCCCGGCGCGGTCTCTTTCTTCCTTCGACTGGCAGCAACGGGTGTCGCTGCTATCACCTTGGCGGACAACACAGCTGCTTCGCTGCCTCCACCCATTTTCCAGATTTGGCGCCGCCGCCACCCCTGTTTCTCCGGCGAGGGCGTCGCCTGCCTTCTCTCCACACCGGTGCCGTTCAAACGCCCCTTCCCTGTCTACCCCCAAATTTACTTCAACCTCTTCTAGCTATTTTCCATTTTCCAATTCTTCAACCCAAAAAAAAAGACAATTAATTAATTTATGGGCAAAACGACGTCGTTTTGCCCACGTGGCTTGCCAGCGTGTACAAAAAGTCACACAATATGCCATGTAATGTCCACGTAATCACCGTCAAACTTAACCCTAGCCGAAAAACTCGTCGGGTGCAATTTGCGTTTAAATTAAAACTTCATGTATTTAACGGCTAATTTTTAAGTTAATGTGCAATTTGCAATTTCGGGCAAGCTTCATGTATTTTCTGGCTATTAACCCTTTATTTAATGATAAAGATAGAACATTAAGGAACTGAAAAAGATGGACAATAATCATAACACGAGTGTTAAATTGTAATTCCATATATGCCTTATAAAGGAAATTGAAAGGAAGTAGGAGGATAAAATAGTGCTTCCTATGTCCCTTAAAAAGTTTTCAAGTTTTTTTTTTTTTTTGGTATATTTATAATTAGTTTATTTTTATTTATAGACACTATTCAACAACACATTAAATGTGTTTTTAATGTATCAATTTATTTAATTATTCTATCACATGATTAATTTATTTTTCATTCAAATATAAGTAATTTTTTGATTAAAATATAATAATAATAATTACTATTATTTTTAAAATTAAACCTTATTTTTTGGAATACGAATGGTGGATTTTTGTGAAGTAAGAAAAGAGGCACAGTAATTAATTTAAAAAAACAAGTTCCGCCCACCCTTGAAGCAGGTGTGCGCCATACACAAAAACACAATTACAAATACAGATACTAATAAAAACATAGGCAGCCGCAAAACACAACACAACTCAACTTTCTTCTTCTCCTTCTCTCTCCATCAGCCCCCATGGCCACGCGCCACCGCGGCCTCCGCCTCCTCTCCTTCCTCAGCCTCATTTGCCTCTCCGCCGCGGACGACTCCGCCGCCATGTCCAAGCTCCTGTCCTCCCTCTCCACGCCCCCTCGCGGCTGGTCCTCCTCCGCCCACTTCTGCACCTGGAACAACGTCAAGTGCGACTCCACCAACTCCTTCGTCACCAGCATTAACCTCGACTCCGCCGCCGTCTCCGGCACTCTGCCTCCCGAAACCAACCAGCTCTCCCAGCTCCAATCCCTCGCCGTCCAGCAAAACTCCCTTACCGGAGCCCTACCTTCCTTCCAAAATATGACCTCTCTCGAGCAACTCTACCTCGACAACAATGATTTCACTTCAATCCCCAACAACTTCCTCGCAGGCCTCACCAATCTCCAGGTTTTCAGCATAAGTGAAAACAACAAGCTCGCTTCCTGGCAAATCCCAACTTATTTGACCGATAGTTCAAATCTTGTCAAGTTCTACGCCAGCAATGCTAGCATTAATGGCGTCATTCCAGACATTTTCGATTCCTTCCCCAATTTGCAGGATTTGAGGCTATCCTACAACAACTTGACCGGATCTCTGCCGGGATCTTTCTCCGGATCGGAGATTCGGAATCTGTGGCTCAACAATCAGGACCAAGGCTTATCTGGAAGTATCGATGTGCTTTCTGATATGTCTCAGCTGTCACAGGTTTGGCTGCACGCTAATGCGTTTTCCGGTGGAATTCCCGATTTATCAAAGTGCACAAATCTGTTTGATCTGCAGCTGAGGGATAATAGGTTTACTGGGATAGTGCCGCCTTCTTTGATTAACTTGCCCAATCTTCTTAACATTACATTGCAAAACAATAAGCTGCAGGGCCCTTACCCTAAGTTTCCAGATAGAATTCAAACTAATTTAGGGCCTACTACTAATAGCTTCTGTTTGGATCAACCGGGGCCGTGTGATCCGCAGGTCAGCGCGCTTCTTGATGTGGCAGGTGCTCTCGGGTATCCAATGGCGCTGGCGGAGGCGTGGGAAGGGAACAATGCTTGCCAAGAATGGCGATTCATCATCTGCGATTCGCAGAGGAGGAATGTGACGCTTGTCAACATGGGGAAGCAGGGGTTTTCAGGCACTATATCGCCTGCCTTTGCCAATCTCACTTCGTTGAGGACTTTGGTGTTGAGTGATAACAGGCTCACTGGTGAGATCCCTTCTGTCTTGACTACTTTGCCGCAGCTTCAGACATTTGATGTGTCGAATAATAATTTAACGGGGCCGATTTTGAGCTTTCCTCATAATGTGAGTTTTTCATATGGTGGAAATGTGTTGCTTGGTAAGAGTGATAGTAGTGGTGGTGGTGGTGGAGGTGGTGCCGGTGGATCCGGTGCGAATCCGAGCCAGTCGGATGGGGGCTCTGGATCTTCGAAGAAGTCTCCATCGGTTGGTATGGTTGTTGGGGTGGTTATAGCTGTTCTTGTTTTTGTTGGAATTCTGTTGTTTGTGTCTTATAAATGCTATTTGAAGAGACGGCATAAGAGGTTTAGGGTGATTGAGGGGTCTGAGCAGGGGAAGGAGATGGTTATGAGCAATGGAGTGAGTGGATATGCCGGTGTCTCGAGTGAGATCATGAGCCAGAGCAGTGGTGATCATAGCGAGATGCCCGTTTTCGAGGGTGGCAACGTTGCCATCTCGATTCAGGTTCTTAGGCAAGTGACGGATAATTTCAGTGAAGAGAATATCTTGGGTAGAGGAGGGTTTGGGGTCGTGTACAAGGGCGAGTTGCACGATGGGACCAAGATTGCAGTCAAGAGGATGGAGTCGGGTGCTATGGGTACGAAAGGGATGAATGAGTTTCAGGCAGAGATCGCGGTCCTAACCAAAGTTCGTCACAGACACCTGGTTGCTCTTTTAGGTTACTGTATAAACGGCCATGAGAGGCTCTTGGTGTATGAGTACATGCCGCAGGGGCATTTAGGCCAGCATTTGTTTGAATGGGAGGAACATGGCTATCAGCTTCTCACCTGGAAGCAACGGGTGACAATAGCGTTGGATGTGGCCAGAGGAGTCGAGTATCTGCACAGTTTGGCGCAGCAGAGTTTCATTCACAGAGATTTGAAGCCGTCAAATATACTCCTGTCTGATGACATGAGAGCCAAGGTGGCAGATTTTGGATTGGTGAGAAATGCACCTGATGGCAAGTATTCTGTTGAGACGCGGTTGGCTGGAACATTTGGGTATCTTGCACCTGAATATGCTGGTATGTATTACCTCTGCTGTTTCTTTGATGTTCATGTCTAGTGCTGAAGATGGTAAACTTGCTTAATTTATATTTTTGACAGTCTGGTTTTCAAGGGATTGTAACATTTAACATCACTTGCTGCTAATTCTAAGCTTGAATTTGTGCTTTAGATTAAGTGTTGAACTTGATATTAGTTCATAGCATAATCACATGTATAACTCAACTTATGTTCTAGACATGCTGAATAAATTCCAAGATAAGTGGGATAATTTCTACAAATTGGCATCATCACACCACAGAGAATTTTTCTCAACTTAAGAGTGAGTGTTAAAGACTGCATTTTGAGTTTGTGAAACTTGCTGCAACTTCGACTTAGTACTCTTAGTTGAGATTTCCTGCTTTAGTGTTCTTTATCTAGACGAGAGTGGCAACGCAAATCATCATCTTACGCGTGCTGTAATATCCGAATGCTATTGAAATAGCTCACCTATTTTGCCTTGTGATGTACTTATCCTTAGAATCCAAATATGCATTCTATTTACATGATTGAATTTCTTTCAGATAATATATCTTTAGTAACATTCTAATTCTTCAACTATCTCTTCAGCTACTGGAAGAGTGACAACGAAAGTCGATGTCTACGCCTTTGGAGTTGTGTTAATGGAGATTTTAACTGGTAGAAAAGCCCTCGATGAGAACATGCCAGACGAGAGGTCCCATCTGGTGACATGGTTCCGCAGGGTCCTTATCAGCAAAGAAAACCTCCAGAAGTCCATCGACCAGAACCTTCAACCAGACGATGAAACTTATGAAAGCATCTGCAAGGTTGCCGAGCTGGCTGGCCATTGCACTGCTCGTGAGCCATTCCAGAGGCCCGACATGGGGCATGCAGTGAACGTCCTGGGACCTCTCGTGGAGCAGTGGAAACCTTCTAGAACCCCGGAGGACGAAGGTGATGGTGTCAACCTCCACATGAGCCTCCCTCAAGCCCTACAGAGATGGCAAGCCGATGAGGGTACTTCTAGAATGTTCGATGATTTCTCCTACAGCCAGACGCAGTCGAGCATCCCTTCGAAACCTTCTGGATTCGCGGACACGTTTAGCTCCACGGATTGTAGATGATACAAAAAGCAGTTTCATTTCGTGATCAAAGGATAACTGGAGAATCACATACAGGTTAAGTTTAAGTCTGTTTTGGAATATGTTGCATTTCGTATGTTGTATTTAATTTTCCTTCACCTCATTTTTGAGCCTCAAAAGGAAGATTGCTAGTTGTATTTAATTTATTCTTTTTTTTCACTTGACTTGTACAATATTATAGCTCTATCCTCCCCCACTTTTGATAGTAAACTTGGAAAAAGAAATGTATTGATGGATTGTGTTGATCTAACTCTTTGAAGTCAAGAAATCAATTTTGAAAATTCAACATGGAAACTTGTGTTCATGTACTGTCTTCTTCAATGTGTAATTTATTGAGTAGTATCTGTTTTATTCAATTATCGAAGAGTTCAATAATGTGGCATAAATTTGGCTGGTTCAGCTGTTATTGGTGGTTTTAATTAATTTTCTGGAATAGGGGTGCAGCTGAGAGATAATAGTTACATATTTTGAAAAAAAAGCTAGACTCAAACTTAACAAAAACAGAGATATCAGACGAGATTTTTTTTTGCCTATTAGATTTTAGGACTATGAAAAAAAGAATAAGAAAAAAACAGGAAAAAAGAAAAAGAAAAGAAGGGCTTTGGCGTCGATAGATTGAAGGAGCGATCTTCGCTGTAATTAAGCAATGGAAAAAGAGAAGAAAGAAAAAAAGAAAAAAGAGTTGGTATGAATTTCTGACATTACATTGATTATTATTGACAATAATTCCAGGCTGTGGAAAACAGGTTTTTTTTTTTTTTTTTTGGAGAGGAAAACAGGTTTGTTAATTTCTCTTATTGTGGGCCCCATTATTCTCTTATCTTTTTCTCTTTCTCAGATTTTGCTTTGCTGTAACAAAGCTGGATACGCGGAGATGTAATATTTGGCCTATTTTTCTTTTTCATGAATCAAACTTGTGTATAAAAAATAACAGAATTGATTGTATTTAAAAAACTATCTTTGATTAAATTTAAAACAATATTATCTTTGTTTCTAATAAGTTTAATACACAATTTTGTATATAAGATCAAAGGAATAGTCTCTTGTGAGGCTATCTAATTAGTCTTAACTCATGAAACAATTTTTATGAACGAATTTCAGAGATCGGACCGATCCGCACATAATTGTATAAAAAATGCAAAGTGAATCTCAACATAGAAATTATTTGGCGAATTTATATACAACTTTTTGTGAAGATTGAAATAATAATCCAAATAGAAAAGCAATAAAATACGAGAATGGTTTGAATTGGGTGAGATTGAAGATGAAAGTTGTTTGTTTGCATCACTGCCATCACATGCGTGGGAGAGCAAAAGGGGGGCATACAATCGTGGAGGTAGTTTAAAACTTTAAATGAAATAAATAATTTTACACAACTTGCCCATGACACCACACTTATTTAAAAAGGAATTTTATGCCCTACATTAAGACATTCATTAAAGAAAGAATTGCTATTGAAAATCTTCTCTTTTACGTTATCGCAGATTAGACCTAATTTCAGTTTATAGTAAATTTCTTCATCTTAAATATTGGCACAAGTTTGGAGTTGCGATTAAGATGTTCATCTCCACATCCAAATTCAAGATTGATTGAAGCTTTTGAAAATAATTGTTTAAATTGTCCTCCTATATTATCAATCTAAATGTCCAAAATTACAACTCGAATTATTATAAAGTTCTTATTTTTATGTGAGTTAGATGATCTTTTAAGACAATAACTTAAACTGATTTAGAAATTATAATAAAAGTTTTTAAGTTTGTAAAATTAGGAAACTAATTAATAAGTAAGGCACCCCGCAAAATAATTCTCAACCCATTTTAAGAAGTTCCGGGCTTACTCGCATAGACCGAGCACCTGATAATGCCTACAACAATCAAAGTAAAGTTCGAAACTTTTAAAATGGATTGGAGAATTATCCTATGGGTGCATAACTTATTAATTAGTATCTTATTTTTGTAAACTCGAAATTTTTTTGTTCTAATTTTCAAATAAGTCTAAGTTACTGTTCCATCTAACTCTTATACAATCGACAAACTCCTAACTTAATTACTTAGTCATTGAACGTTGGGCGGTAAAATTAACATCACGAGGACACAACTAAGATAATGGGCTTCAAAGTGTTTTCTATCAATTTTGAGTTTAAATATTAGATCTATATAAAAAAACTCTTCTCCACACTAATGCAAAAAAAAAAAAAAAAATCAGGGACAAATTTATTACTCCCTCCATCCACTAATTCAATACCTTCTTTCTTTTTTGGTCCTGTCCACCAACTCAAGGTCTATCTATTTTTAGTAAGTTTTTATTCATATTTTAATTGCTGGGTCCTAATAAGCAATACATTTTTTCTCCACTCAACTATAAACAATACACTTTGTGGGTCATTTTCTCCACTCAACCAATAAACAATATATTTTGTGGGTCCATTTCTCCACTCAACTAATAAATATACAATTTTTCTTAAAATTCGCTATTTTGCCTCTTAGGTCTTGAATTAGTGGACGGAGGGAGTACAAATCGAAAAGTTATTGAAATATATTAACAAATTGGTCTAATTTGCCACAAAGTCCTATTGATATTTGAATAGCATCTATTTGTAAAAGAATTTAAAAGATTAAAGTATAAAAATAAGACCAAATTAAACTTTTAGCCTATTTAACTGACATAATCCATTTTAATATAAGAAGATAATATACACCCAGAACAAAGTCAGAATTGAGAAACATCTCTATATATATTAGCCCTATTTGGTCAAAATTGTAGAAGAATAGTACTACTTGGTAAGACAACTAATCATTGCAATTAGTGGCATGAATCTAGGGTTCACGGAAATTATGCTATCAACATGAAAATGAAATTATGAACTGAATCCGTGCCAGTGATTAGGGGAATTCTGTCATTGTTGAGACAAATAATCTTTTATTGAAGGATCAAATCTAAATAAACTCATGGGGTTTTACAGAACATGGGGTCAATGTTTTATAGTAAATGATTATAAATCTAAATGTTGTATTCATCTTCAAAAAGACATTTAAACCATGCAAACTTAAGTAAGTTTTTTTTTTCTTTTTTCTTTTTTCTTTTTTTTTAAGTAAAATTCATTAAACCACGCACGAGGGGTGCAACCCATCAACGATACATGAGGGGTGCAAACTTAAGTAAGTAAACAACGAAAAAATTTGCCTATTAGGCCTAACTCAAGTAGCAAAGCTGAAGCACTTAAAGACTCCTTTGTGAGATGTCTTGAGTTCAATTTTACATTTGTGTGGTGTAGAGGTCCCGCCTATATGCGAGTGACTTATTTGACTATATAATAGATAACTCTTGTAATTCTAAAAAAAAAAAATAACAATGATTTTTTAATATAATATCTATTAATAATAAATCAAAATTATGAGCATCATTTGGGCACGCAGATTAAGTAAAGAGTAGTTAATGTAAGTTGTGGAAGATATATAAATATTATTTTAAGTGCGTTGATATATAAAATGTGGTGAGAATGGAGACTGATTGCATAAGTCAATATATATATTGCATAAGATGCTTGTAATTTGCATAAGCTGCTTATAATGACTGCATAACGAAATTCAATTAATTAGATAAAATTTTCGGTCCCTCCAGGATTCGAACTCAGGTAAAAATTTTATGGAGTTTTATACTGCAACTTATGCAACACTATATACTGGCTTATACAATCATTCTCATTTCTCGCGAAAGATAACATTATCAATATAACTCTCACGAAAGATAGCATTCTTATTAGTTGATTTTCAATCATGTATATCTTCTCGAGTACCCATAATTTCTTCATTCTCGATTCCCATAGAAAGGAATAGGAAGGAGGAAATTAGAAATTCAAAATTATACCCAATAATAATTAAAATAAATAAAAATAATAATTAATTCAATCTAAATTGGGTGCATAACCGCATTACCCAACGCAAGTACCTGACACCTGAATTTTTCTGAATTACATATCCGCACCCGACCGATTTTATGAACTGAGAGGGTATCGGGTACCCAATATACCCGCGCGGGTATCGGGTCGGGTATACCGAATTTACACCTCCATATATATGTATTATACTTAATTGTTCATAATATGATAATCTCTTGTTCATATATTTTTTATGTGTTTTTGCATGATTTTCAATTCTCACAAAAGGTGTGATTTTCATAGGATCTCATCCCAACTCCAACTAATCCATGCTTAGGATGATGTAACGACAATGCCACACCTCGCAAGTACGCACTACCTTACCTCATGTATCACAAATGGTTGAGACGAAATTCAGATCTCAGACATAATTTTGGCACGAAAGATATAACAAATCAACAGTATCATTATAATGAAGTGATCATATACATGTATACTAGTTTAAGCTACTTATATGTCGATTATTGTTAGGTAAAACCCAACAGAATCAAGCTAAATACTGAAGAGAACTGAACCATATTCCACTGCCTTTGCAGAAAAATATGACACAGCTATAGATACTTGATGCTAGCAAAACAAAACAAAACAACTCACATGGTGATGACACCAGATACCCATGGAACAACAACTGGAGCATTCACATGAGCATCTCGATATGATTCTGGATACTTGTCTTTAAAGTTTAGTTTCGGTGTTTCTGACTGCAGACAACAATGAAAAAGGGACAAGATTCAGTTTCTTCGACAATTTAAGATACAAGATTAAACGTTATAGCATACAGAGTATTTCTTTTCCTTAAGAAGGCATTTACTATGAGGATTAGACTACATAGATAAAAAAATAACACAGGTCAATCCATTGTTCACTAAGATGGATTGGAACTTGGGATATCCCAAGGCCCTTAGCTAACTTTGCTTTATTCATATCACATTGAAAGGAATTTGATTGGAGAAATCCTAATAATGAAGATAAAAATACTCAATCATGCATATTATTAATCATGAAAAGTAAACACCCCCTAAATATATATATATGATATAATGCGAGTACAAAGTCAGTGGTTGCAAACTCACATGTTTTAGCCAGCACTCGCCATGTTTATGTTCATATATGTCTGGAGAGTAGCATCCCGTCTCCGATGGACAATAAACCCATATATTGCATTTCTTTTGACCGGGTTTGGCACGCCTGGCTTGATCCAAACATGACATGCAACATTCGTATGCAGAGTCTTTATGGTGGGTAAGGCCCCATCTGACAGCAGCACCATCATAATCACTATGAAGTTCAGCATGGCATTCGGGAGGTAGCTTTCTGCCTGGTAGGATTTCTTCATCTGGCATACGGAAATGAACATCAACCAACAAGTTAGTTTTCACAAATTCTTTTGACAAACTAATTTTGCTGTTTTACAAGAAGGAACTTTATATTGAATTGGAAGAAAATGAAGAGCATCAGAATCAGAAATTAATAAATCTAAAATGCAACCAGGTAATTACCGAGTTCTTCGTCACTCTCAGGTTTGTCGTCATGTTCCTTGTTAACAATTTCTACTGGTATCCATAGACCAATCTCTTTTGACATCTCAGACCAATCAGAACCTAAAGCTCTTGAAACAGCACCTGCAAGCAGGTAATTGAGAATGCAATTTGTAAATCAAATAAAGAACCTGAGAAGCCTAAAGAAGACCAAAGGGAATGCATATGATACCGGCTTCCTCAGGTAAAATTGTCGTATTTAACATTTTCCCACGAATAAGTTTTTTAGCTTCTTTTAATTTTTGTTTGCGCCAGGATTCTACTGCATCTGTCCAATAAAAATAAAAGTAAAAGAGCATTATAGCATAAGCAAAGCATACAGGGAACATAAACACGTGATATAAACAAATATCTTCCCTTTGTTATAACTAGATGTTTATCAGCAAAATTGTTGTATATAACATTTTCCCTTAATTTTGTTGGTGTTACAATCTCACCACATCTATCTAGACAAAGAGAGTATTGTTACAAACAAATCCAAGTCACATTATTTTTTTTTATTCAATTTTTGTACATAAATTGTCATTTTGAGTAAGTTTATAGGGATAAAATTGTGCAGGGGTTTAGTGGGCATAAATCCTACATTTGCGATATGGGCACATTGAGACACATTTTAACAAAACTAGTGGAAGGGGCAGACTCCAAAGTTAGAAGGATTTAAATGCTAAGGATGCTGAGATCTATGAACAAGAGAGAGTCCACTCGGTCGAGTACACTAAGGGGGCATTTACTTTTGAGTGATATGATTATAGATAAAAATAATCCAAGAGAGTCTACCATTTACTTTGATGGATTGATTAGTTTTGAACTTGTTTGACCATCTTATCCTACAAATACTAAATCCTTTGTTTTATCAATCTATCCTATCACTCAAGGTAAACGCCCCCTAAGCAGAGTGGCTGTGAGTAAATAAGGACAAAAGGCTGGATAAGGGAAATTTCCGAGTATAAGGGGTGAAAAGATGGGGCAAAGAGAGGACGTGTTTGAGCAGGAGAAGGATAAGCAAGGAATGTCCAAGTCATATTGGGAGAAGCATACCAGAACAACCTTGTCCGGGTAGAATTAGGTCGTTTGTGACCATATAGTTTGCTGCTTAGATACTAGTTAGGGCCGAGGACCAAAACCACTTTTTCACAGTTTTCATATTTCACTGCCTAGTTTTATTCTGCATATTTAACTTCTAAACTTTCAACTTTTCCAAACAAGTCTTGGGCCTTATGTCCGCATCAATGAGGTTGTTCAACATTAAAATCTGAAGTTGGAGTTAGTTTTAGCAGTACTTTATTACATAATTTATCAATAGAATTAATGTGTTTTTATATCTTTGTCTCTACTATTTCAATTACTTTTAGTGGCTACATACCTTTATTTGAGTTGAAAGATCAAGCACAAATGCACGCTAAAGCACATGCACGTGTGAGGTTGATTGTGCATGCTTATGTCCAAGTCTAATTGACTTCCAATTGAACAATTTGATAACATGTCAACACCGAGGAGGACGCACACGATTATTTATTTTTTAAGAGTGCTACCACTAAAAAGGTGTGGAGCTATATACAGGAATGGTTGAGAATAAAGCACCAAATGACTATTCGGCATAGTGCTATCAACCACGTTACTTGCAAGAGAATGAGATCAGCCATCGTCTAAAAAGCTAAGCCTCTAGCCTTAGTCACAACCGTGAATCACCTATGGTATTCACGAAATAAACTCATCTTCGAAGATGGAACCCTTCACTGTTAAGCAAATTGTCTTGAACATCAACAAAGATATGTACGCGTGCCTATACAAAATTTACCCCCCGTAGGAAGTCCGGGCACACATGGATATGGGCACATTCGCCACAGCCGTGTAAGGTACCCTCGTTCCTTTTCCTGTTATGCTTATCAATACCTTTACAGGGCGTTTAGTTTGCATGATTGATAAAATGGATGAATGAGTATTTTTATCCTCAAGAGTAGGATTTCTCCAATCCCACCTTTTGAATGGGATAAGAATCAAGCAAAACTAGCTCAAATGATAGAAATAATCAAGAGGTTTGGGATATCCCAAAGTTTCAATCTATCAAAGTAAACAAGGAATTAGCCTTACTATTTTTATCTATCAAGGCTAATCCTTCAAAGTAATTAAAAGATCAAGGCTAATCCTTCAAAGTAAACGCCCCCTTAAAAGATCAAATACTGCTGCCAAATTTGCTCCATGTAGGCACTGGACGAGCAAGGATATTTCAGCCTTGTGTCAGATGAAGTAGAGATTGCACACTAGGAGATAGAGGAGGATACCCTACTATCGGCATTGGTGGATGTTGCCTGCAGCACGCCATGCCAGTACCGGAGTTTTGCCCTCGGCGTTGGACGCTTGGTTCCCACCTGCACTATTGTTCCCCAGTGGGTGCATGCGCGCGAGCACCCAACCTTCGCGCACACTTACTCCTTGCGCACTGCCGGGTTGCCAGCACACAGGCAACAATCAGCCCCTCGGCGTCAGCGGGCCACATACTTGCCCTCCCCATAATGCCGAGCTGCATGTGTGTGGACACTATCTGGCCCCCCGGCGCCTTGCAATTCCTCGGACAACGGATATGTGACAAATATTAGTCGGGACATCGACCCTTTACAGTGTTTGCTTGAACATGTAAGGTTCAAAAGACTCATCCATCCTCCGAACTTCATCTAATGTACTTTCCTATTTACTGGGCTAGGTTGGCCGCCAATGCTCAACATTCATAATAAAAAACATACGTGTGTGAGTATGAGGAACTGCACTAGGCCCAACTGAAGCAGTGCACCTCAGAGTATCGTTGTTACTTCCCCTCCCTTAACAAATCATGTAAAACATAAAATAGACTGGCTCTATTCTTATGTCTTACCTGATCCGGTTAGTTACTAGTACTACGTTTCTAAACACTAAGTTGAACTAAAACACTTGGGTCTGTGTACCCCCCACAAGTTAGCTAAGCACGCGAGTTGATTCTCATAACTACTCACTGATTAGATTCACTCACCTCCCCCGCCATTCGATTCATCGTTGCGGTTGTTCTCCCCTCGAGTACGCCCGATGTAACTTTGTAATTTATTCTCTTTTCCTTTTATTTATTTAATTATTTACTTATGTTTTTTTGATGGGGGGGAGCATTTACTTTGAGTGGTAGGATAGATTGATAAAACAAAGGATTTAGTATTTGAAGGATAAGATGGTCTAACAAGTTCAAAATTAATGAAGCCACAAAATAAATGGTAGTCGGTAGATTAGCTTGGATTATTGCTATCTATTCATCCTATCACTCAAAGTAAACGCCCTCTAATTGTAAGATTTTACAACATTCTGTGTTACAATTTCTCCTAAAACCTCGAGATAACCGGTCCAACTATTTTGTTGCAAAAACTCTTGTACTTTCGATTATATTCAAATGCATGATGCCTTTCAATTAGAGTATACCAATCACTTGTGAAACAAAGACTAAAATTAAAATAAGAAGCTTGAGTTCTTGTTTGTATATGCGTAGTCCCATTAGTCACATTAAAATGCTGTTGTGGATGCCCAATAATTTGAAAGGACTGTGAGGACCTAATTTATGGCAGGGAAGTTAAGGTACCAAAGACATTCCCCAAGCTAACAATTTGTTCCAATATTTCCTTTGCAATAATACTGAATAAATTGTAATAACGCTTCCAGATCTGCCCGGCGGCATAAAAAGGGATCTACACCTAGATAGGTAATTCAAATTATTCAATAGTTAATAATGATTGATAAAGATGGAAGGCAGTAACTAACCACCCAAGAATCCTCCATTGCTTTCAAAATCCTAACATTTGCAGTTTCAAGAACTTAGTTATGAATTGTTATCTGGTTGTTTTGAATTATTAGATGCAGTCCCACTTGTGAAGCCTTGGGTGATTTCTTCAATTATATTCCACATGACGTCTAGCACAGTTTTAAAGGAAAATAAATAAGAATCTGTTGGCCAAGGGTGGGAATTCGTAAGCATAAACTTAAGGAATAACATGGGGTACTTATGTTTCTTGTGTTCCTATGTCATATCAATTCAAACGCTCCAGCAATCAAGAAACGGATATGAAAAAGAACCAACATATAAGAGAGCTAGAATAAACATATTTACACAATTAAATCAATTTTCATGGTAACACCAAGCTAAATTTTGATAATAGAAACTAATAGAGACAGGGTTTTGGAATTCTAGACTCTCAAACAATGTAGGTCGTCAACTTTTTTCTCGTGCTTAAGGACTAAAATCTCAGTAACTAGGCCATGTGCCAGTAATTCATAAAGGAGGTATTTCTTTATTGATACTAGACACTATTCATTTTCATCTGCTTCTTCAATATGATAAGATAAGATAATAGCCAAGAAAACTGTATAAGTGACATATAGCAAAGATAATCAAGTTGAGGGGCTATACTTGAGCAAGGGATTTTCTTGAGAAGAAAGAGAAAATTAAGTGTGGTTTGGTTTCATTCAGTTCCAAGTCCAACCTTAATTTTCAGTATCCCCAATACAATTTACAAAGTTGTATTTTTTTCCAAAAAGTGTATTGGCCTGTGTAAAATTTGATATTGTTAGGAATTAAGTAACAAGTCCTCTCACAGCAATCGGCTTACAGCTCAAGAATCAAAGCAACAGAGTAACACCAACTCAAGAACAAAACCTAAACATGCAGGGAACTAGAGAAAATTAGGAACACAAGGAATTTACGTGGTTCGGATCTTTTCAGATCTTACATCCACGAGAGAGATATTGTCTTTCTACTATATGAATCAAAGAAGAAGATTACACCAAGTACAATTACAAGAATGACGAGAATCACAGCTCTCAAGCCAACTACAATGGCTGCTTTCACTCTCTCTTCTCAACGTTGCCTACTTCACCCAGATCTTAATCTCTGAATACACAATCAAGTATATATACTCAGCTAGAGATCTAATCTGAGCCACACAAAATTGAACACTCAAGATGAGCTAAAACCAGCTGTATAACTAACTTGAACTAACAGCTTATTTTCTTGCTCTTCAATCCTTCATATTCTATCTTATTGCTCCAAGACCCCCACTGATCTTCTATTACTGATGCAGGCACATTATCTCACAGAAATTATGGTTGGAATTAATGTATTGATACTTTAGGGTTGTAAGTTTGAAAAGGAAGATATGTTTCGTAGTGTGTTTCAATATTATATTGCAAAGTTTACATTAAAGTTGTGGTTTAATATTAACAGAATATTATAAGTGGTTAACCCCATGTGCATGGGATTGCGATTGACAAAACAGACATGCTTCAAGTGTGACATAATAGAAAATCAAAATCAGCATCTGAAATAAAAGCACATGAAGCTTTAGCTACTGAAACTGCTATTACCATAGAAAATACTATCAATTATATTCCAATCTAAGGAAGATTTAATTTAACAGAGATTAATTTATCTATTGTCCTCTCCTTCCTTCACCTTCCATCAACCCCACAATTTAGATTTCCATATACCATGCTCAGTCCACCCCTCCAACAACCAGTCCAATCCTCACCTAATTCTACCTACTGATAAATCTTCTTGATTATTCATTCCAACAAGACTTATAGCTCTAACATCCAAAAAAAAAATAGCGTAAGATTTCTACTTCTAAGTTCTAACATAGTGTTAAAGCATCAAAGAATCCAACCATTTTAGATTTCCACATACAAACATAGAATTCTAAACGGATTTTGCATAAAAAGAACTAAGGTAGCATAATGATTAAACTAGACATCAAAATTTAAGGATATATTTACCCCGTTGCTCTGTACCATTGGCAGCAGCATCTAAGCTTCTGAACTTATCTAGGATCTCATATATCAACTTTTGTTTCAAATGCTGAGGCAATCTTTCAACTCTTTCTTCACTTACAAATCTTTCCTTTAGCTGTGAGACCTTTAACCACAAACAATATATCCATTATCCAGTGGTAAAACTAAAGATAGCAAAACCAACATCAAGATACACACACACTGGGACCAAGAAGATTCGTACAACCAATTATCTACAACTTCTTCCTGAAGATAAACGGGATCTCACCAATCGAATAAGTTCTGTGGGTTCTGCTGCTTTTCGTATTTGATTCGACTCTTCCATTATGCTAATCTGATTTGCACTGTATTTAAATACTGTATAAGCACAGCACAGGTTAGCTAGAACACGATTTCAGCAAAGCAGACGCAAAAGTCGGTCAAAGAAGATTCAGCATTATAATGACTCATAACAATCGGAACATTATGGTATTCCAGAACACTCTATAATTGACTAATTGAGTAAAGAAAGTAATGCATCCGCTTGAAATTAGATTATTCAGCAATGAGGGAAATCAAGAATATAGCTGAAACTTAAACATAAAGTTCTATCTGCAAACATATCAAGAACCATGCTCTTCCATTATGCTAATCTGATTTGCACTGTATTTAAATACTGTATAAGCACAGCACAGGTTAGCTAGAACACGATTTCAGCAAAGCAGACGCAAAAGTCGGTCAAAGAAGATTCAGCATTATAATGACTCATAACAATCGGAACATTATGGTATTCCAGAACACTCTATAATTGACTAATTGAGTAAAGAAAGTAATGCATCCGCTTGAAATTAGATTATTCAGCAATGAGGGAAATCAAGAATATAGCTGAAACTTAAACATAAAGTTCTATCTGCAAACATATCAAGAACCATGCTTTTCCACAAAGACCAACAAATTCAGCCCAAAGAATTTTCCACCTGTGGTTTCAAGAGAATCAAAGACTAAAAAGGGGGGGAAACTTTTAGAGAAGCTCTTACTGGTGTGAGTATCAGTGAAGGAGTAGTTGTAGACAGAAGCGTAGAGAGAGTGGAGCACATAGAGAGCAACGACAATGTTCACGGAACAAACAACCAAAGTTGTCCTCTTGTAAGAACACTCTCCTCTCGCCATCTCCCCACTCCCCCCCTCTCCCCTTCAACTTCTCCTCCATATCATCATTCTCTCTATATATATAAGTATAATGTATGATTATAAATAGATTCTCAAGATTTTTGCGTTTTCCCTCTCTTGAAGCAAAGATAAAAAAAGCAGCTTGGGAATTTTTATAGTGAGAGATTCCTGTTTGCGGACCAATGAACCCTTTTTTCTTTTTTTTAAAGGGTTGATCACTTTATTGCTTATAAATTCATAGATTATATCCTAAATTTTGATTTCTAATCACATTTTTATTTTGCAAATAAAAAAAATCACATTTATTTTTTAATTAAAAATTAGTTATTTGGTTAAATAAATAAAGGACGGGTCAAACCCGTTTATTTTTCAGTTAACCGAATGATCAATTAGATTGAATCCATATTCAAAAATTATGGGTCATCATTTTTTATTTCGATCTCATTAATCAAAATCAAACTATTTCCCACTTCTAACTTTTTTCGAGAGATTCCCACCCCTAATTAGTTTGCAATTTTAAAAAAAGTTAATTACCTATAAATATACAAACAATATCTAAATTTTATTTTTTAATTATAATTTTCTTTTCCTTTTTTGAAAAAAAATACATATATATATATATATATATATATGTGTGTGTATATATATTAAATTTGACTTAAGTCCAAAGTTCATTGGCTCATAATTTGATTGTCAGAATTCCAATGGTTATTTGTTGGAAAGTTTTTCACTTATTTTTCTAATGATACTTATATTATTGAATTTTGGTTATTGGAAGTGATAAAAAAAATAGCATAAAAACCGTTGTCATAAAACTTTATATTTTTTTTTTGACCACTTTTAGTGAACTTAACAATAAAAGTATCATTAGAGAGCTATTATCAAGTTGTTTTCGATTGTATCTTTAAATTGTCAATCGAACTTCAGACAATTAATTTATTGAACTATGAATTTTTGGAGTGAGGTCAAATTTCAAAAAGTTAAAAATTAATGTATTTTTATAATTATTAAATCTGCTTTCATCCTACAATTCATTTTCACATTTTCAATATTTTATCTCCAATATTCAAGAGTAGTTTCACCCAATTGCGGGAAAAAAAAATTCAAATTTTATTACTATATCATATTGACACATTGATTCCATTGTAATTCAACGATTTCGAAGACCACGTGTAGCTTTGTGTGATGGTCGTTCCTACGCTCTGCTGACTAAGAGCATCCGCATTGGGGGTTCCTTGATAGCCTACTTGATAGCCTATTTGATAGTGGTTGTGTTATTGAGTAGGTAGTGCTGCATTGGGGTTCCTTGATAGCCTACTTGATTTTTTTAGTTTTTAAAGAGGAGAGAGAAATTTTTAAAGAGAAGAAGAAAATTAAAAAAAAAAGAAAAAAAAAAAAAGAAAATCACTCGAGGATACCCGATAACTCGGGTACTCCTCGAGGACCTCCCCCCGCATTGCACTCCTCGAAGCCACTCCTCTCCTCGAGTGAGTTCGAGTACTCACTCGAGCACCCGCGATGCGGGTGCTCTAAGCAACGTTCACCTGCACATTTCGAAGCGCTTCAACATCTTCTAGTGTCATGGCCTGGGAAGCATCTCTAGAGTTCTCCCTCTGCCACCATCAACGAGGATCTAAATGTGTAATTTTTTTAAAAATGATGTCACGTTATAGTTTCTAATGATCCATGTCATTTTTACTTGGTTGTATAGTTTGATTCAGCCTATAAATTAAACAACGGAGATAAATACATGTTATATTTAAAAATTCGAGCGAATTAAAAGTTATCATAAAGTTGAAGTTTAGACTATATTTTAAGAACAAAACTATAAATGCTTAATCAATCATTTCTTGTGCGATAGTCATAATCCAGTTTAGAATTTTTTTTGTTAGAATATATAAATAGTATGTAGTGTGCGGACGTCTGAATAAGAGACCATTGTGGTAAAGTGCAGGCGGTCGTCTGTCGACATGTCGGATAGATGGCTACTGTTTTGATGGGAGAATTACATGCGATTATTTTGGGCATTGGTTTCTGTTTGGAAAACAACCTCGGGCCTCTGGTTATTTATACGGATTCGCTACTCGCTATCCACGTCCTACATGACAATTATCGGGGATCGGATTCGTTGTGCGACAACTTGTGGGCGGTGTTTGAGCATGCTCGTCAGTTTTGATGCTTGACTTATGTCATGTTCGTAGATATGCAAATGAGGCGGCTCATGAGCTAGCTAAACTTGCTTTGGCCTATCAGGATGTAATGGTCTGTAAGTTGATTTTCCGAATTGGCTTCTTGATATTGTACATTTGGATTTGAAGCAATATATAATCCCCTTTGTTGCTTCAAAAAAAAGTATATTCTTAATCGGCGACGGAGCTAGGGGTGACCAAGGGGGTTACTGGATCTCCTTGAAATTTTTAGAAAAAGTAGTACTTTAATAATTTTATAAATATCATTATAAAAAAGTAAAAAAAAATATACATATTAATTATCTCCACTATTATCGAATTGAGTTGTTTTACACTATAATTGGCATAAAAATAAAGTTGAATCAATATTTTGGTGAAATGAACACATTTTATTTAATTATTAATTTCATTAAAAAAATTGAACCCCATGGATTGAAAATCTAGCTCCACCATTGTTCTTATTGATACATGATTTTTAGTATCTGATACAACAACTTATTTCAAAGATTGTCTAAGTTTTCAATTTGTTATTGAGTGGTATGATGTTAATATTGTGTTCAAATCGGTGGAAAGCTCAGCCCTAATCACCGGAGTGAGTACTATACATGTGAGGGTACACCAAATCAACAAGAAAAGCACTACAACAGTCATAATGAATCATGCTGGAAGAGATTTTTAGCAGCGAGAATAACATGCTGTTCTTCCCCACCAATAATATATGAATTTCCAAATTAAATTCCTGTCACTACTTTGTCACTTCATCCAACCTTTAGAACAATCTTCATGAACTCGTAAACAAAGAAGCTTATTGAAGCCGAAGGTAATACCTGACATACAACCAATAAGGTATGTGATCAACATATGCACTATATTTTACACAAATCATCATTAATTCTCCTCAACTCAATTAACAAACCATAGAGAATGATTAAATAATTCAAGCCAGACATGAACAACGCAACAATCAAGGGTTGCATGTATTTTACAGAAGACATCTCTATTTTTACAGCAGAATTTAAACTCTACTTCCAACCATCTACTCTATTTTACTGATATTCCATACATCTATTTTGGAGGTGCAAAAGAGTATGCAAGCACAAATGACAGATCGAAACAGATATTCCATATAGAATTTTCTGATACAATGTACACGCAGTCATCAATAAGTAGGTTGAATAAAAATTAGCTAATTGAGTTTTGGTGATTCAGTGATTCAATAGGCACTATATTCAAGTTCATGAGGTAGTGTAATGGAATTCTAGCTATCTGCTGCCTAGGTTTCTTACTTTCTCCGGGTATCCCAAATCATAAGCATATTACTTAACGAAGCCTGTGCTTCAGTCACATAACAAGTACATTTGTGTCTGAATTCATTCAGATGCAAAATAAGAAGGATAAACAGAACCATGAAAACAATATCCGTAGATTTCGTTTCTACTATTCAAGAAAATTATGGAAGAGTCCCAACAAAGAGAAACAAATGATCTTAGGCATAATGAGGAGAAGCTTTGTGTCAACATTTCAAAGAAGGGGAGAAATAAGGTAAATACTGTAAGATGTACCTGTAATAAGCTGGGAATAAGACCTGCATAAAGAGCAGGGACACCGCCTTGCTCAACTATCTTGGCACAAGTTGCAAATGTACCCAACCTAGTTGCACGGCCTTGCAGTTGGAGCTGCCTTCTCACGACCTCAAATGGGTAGGTAGCAGCTTCAGCACAAGCACCTGCAATGGCACCGTGTAATAGAGTTCTCACCGGTCCCAATTCCAGCTGCTCAAAAGCATTCAATTCTTGATGCTGTTTTTTCAAATTCTGAATTCTCTTTCTTCCATCAGGTGAATGCAGATAAGCTGATTTCAATATGTCATATACGCCATAAAACACTGCACCTGAGGGTGCCATGCTTAGAATTGAGGGCAATAACCCCTTGTAAAGAGAAAGAGCCCCTTCATTTTGAACAACATGTCGAAAAGCGCCAATAACTCCACCCAGTAATTCCCCCCCAGGTGCCACAAGCCTGGTCCGGATCTGAAGCAAGTATAGTATTAGTACTGTCACCTCTTGACCAGATACAAAATTTTGATTTCTATGTGACGTCAAGGATTTTTCTCTCGATAAAGAGAATAACATACATAATTGTAAATTCTATTCAGGTAGGACCAAAAGTAGCACATGAACGATTTCATCCCACCTTCCATTCTCTGATGGGAGTAGAGCCATTTAGCATTTTGTACTTAGCATTATTATAGAAGCACTTTGCTAACATAGTTTGACTAAGGTTTCATTCATTGACAAATGCAGAGTATTTGTCAGAGAGAGAGAGAGAGAGGGAAATAAAGTGAATTTCTTCCACCGACTTCACTAAACTCTCTTCTTTTACATCAAAGTACAGAAAACATGCTCTCTGGTAAACATTATCTACTAGCCTTCCTTTCAATCCATTTTGCACCAAATATACACGAGTATGTAGTTCGAATTTCTTGAAACACCGGTATTTACCTACAACAAAAGGATGGATTCCACAAATAAAAAGTGGTGGTGCTTATGAGAAAAAACTAGACTTATTTCTGAAATCATTTTGCATAAAGGACACTCAGAATTTCTCCTGTAGAAACAAAGCGGCTTAGCGAAGAGGAGTGTTACAAATTGTGACAGAATTAATGACCCGAATAATTAAAACTACATGACTAGAGCACTTCAAGGATTGCCACTCACAGTATCCAGGGGCAAGCAGAGGACAGTAGCTGTGATACCAGCTGCAGCACCCGCAATAAATCTCTCAGAATTCGTGGTTTCCTCATTTCCGGATAATTTTAGAAGCTGCTTTCTGTATGTATCATAAGCACAGAAATTAATTGCCTTGAAAGGTGCAGTGCGCAGTATGTTAACAAAATTTCCCTTCCAAAAGCCTCTCAAGCCTTGCGTGGTTGCTATTCTTTTGATGAGCATGTACAAGTCCCCTTTCTCGCCACGAACTATATACTCCAACTTCAGCCTCTCGAGTGGAGCAAGACAAGTTCTGTTTGAACAAAATTTCATCAGCACAATGCTGCTCTAGCAATACAAATACAAATTGTAGGTTTGGCATCCCAATGTCTTCTTCTACATGTTAAATCAGACAAAATCTGTTTCTTGCAGAACATTACTGGAAGGTGAAATATAATCAATTGCTTTTTCATCATAGTACAATATCCAATAAAGTTTCCAACTCTTTGTGATGGAAGAAACTCATAACAAATTTATAGTATAAATTTCCAGAAGTAGAATATCTTAGTAACATTACAAAAACATAATTAAAAAACTAAAACACAAAAAAAGGATAGGGGACAGACCTTGAAACCATTGCAGCCACAGCACCAGCGCACAAATGCTTGGTAGTGTTCATCGCCCCCTGGCCCCTTAGCCTAATCTTGACCCCCTTTTCCGGCTTCGTCACGGCCCTGCCAACCGCCTCATTACGCTCACTACTTCCCGCAGATTCCGCCGAGTTGCTAATTGCTCTATCTTTCCCTTTAACAGACAAACTTAAACACAAAAACTCGCCCCGTTTTCTCCGAGATTGCACGGGGCGACTGTAACAAGAAACTTCGCCGACAATTTTATTGATAATTGACGAAGGAATTGCGCTAGAATCCAGGAATATTCCACCGGGAAAGAAAAATGGGTTATTCGAGTAATCGGGTATGAGCTGAGTAGAATCGTTCAGCCGAATACTGGATTCAGACATTTTGTGATTTGAAATCGTATAAACTTGGGGAGTGATGAATGATGTCAGGCATTTGGGATTGGGATGTTAATGCTTGAAAATGGAAATGTTAGTGAATAATCATCCAACGGTATAAAACAGCAGCTTGTGAGCGGGGGTTCCATGGCTAGCAGAGCTCTCAGCCTGCATCAGTATCACAATGTTGCAAACCACTTATTTTTCCTAACTAATGATGTACTTTTCTGAGGCTCTCTTGGTTATTACTCCATCGTTTACCCTTTTCTTCTTAAATACTCACCCTACTAAATAAATGAATTTTTTTTTGAGAGAACTAAATAAATGATTTTTTTTTTTTTTTTAACTTGGAGGAGTTGAGAAGGGGGAGCAGTGGAGTTTGAACGGGGGACTTCACTGTTCACACACAAGAGGTCGCAACACTTGGTGTCCCCTAGGCCCTAGGAGATAATAAATGAATTATTAGAAATTAAGAAAAGGGTAAATCTATTAGTTACGCACAATACTATAAAGTGAAGTGTGATAGTTTGATTTACATATTTGCTGCTTTTTATAAGTTACAAAATGTAGGAATAAATGTTATAAAATAACTAATTTATAATAAAATAGAAAAAGACAAAGTAACTTTTTAAGAATGTATTTATAAAATAATTTTTGCTTTTACAAAATAAAATTAATAGCCCATACTTCATATTACAATTTTAGGCTCTTAAAAATTCACATTATAGTATTAATAAAAGTTCATAAGCTCAAATTTTTAAAAATTAATTAAACTTAACAATAAAAACATTATAAAATTATAAAATGAAAAGTAGTTCTACCCCTACCCTATGTCTATTGTTGCATGCTTCCGCCGCATTTTTATTTTAACCTTTTGACTTTCTTAATCATGATTAATTAAAAAGCATCACAACCTCTTAACTTAATATAAAGGACTAAATACCGCTAAATCTTATAATTATATGCGCTTTCACATTTTGCATCAGTTTCAGATTTTCTGCCACAGTATATTCCAACTAAGTTTTGGAATCGGTTTTTACACTCTATGTATTTTTTCGGCAAAATTGAAGCTGACTTCGCAACCGGACTATCAAAGCGACGTCGTTTTGCCTCACGTTTCTTGGAAATTATTAGTCACAAAACGACGTTGTTTTGTTGAATTAGGGTTCTAGGGTTGGATTGAGGAATAGAGATATAGATGAGATGGTTTGTGAGAGGGGAACGAGGGTGGCGGCCTTCCGGCAACGGCGGAGCTCTCGCACCTCACCATCGTCGGAGCTTTCTCTCAAAGGAAGAGGAGGACGCCGACGTCCGACGAACCTCAGGAACAACAAGTATCGCTAGATTTGAGAGAAAGGCAACGACGGGTTCGATTTCAGTGTGTGTGTGTGAGAGAGAGAGAGAGAAACCGACCCATTCGTCGGAGAAGAAGCCACAACGGTGGCGACCCCTAAATTGGAAGAATTAGGGTTTGCCCATCTGCCTTGAGTGTGGGTATTCGGAGAGGTCGTTGGGCAAGGATGTGGCGCCGACAACAGTCGACAGCTGGATTCGAGAGGCGGACGGCAGTAGCGGAACTCACGAGAAAGAGGGAGGTGGGTCGTGCGTGTTTGAGAAACGATGTAAGTTGGGACTCAGCAGCGGATTTAGAATTGAGAAGAGAGATCAAGGGGTGGCAGTACAGCCTCGCCGACCCTCAGCAGGGAGATCGACGTTCTGGTGCAGATTAGAGAGAAGACCGAGCTTGAAACGACGTCGTTTCACAACACGTCATTTATTAAAAAAAATGAATCATGTAGACGTTATTCCGCCTTGCCATCAAAATTTTTGACACGTAGATTAAGTTAGGTCGCCGAAATTCTTCGCCGAATGCAAATCGCGATTCAAGACTTAGTTGGGATATACTGTGGCAGAATTTCTGAAATTGATGCAAAACGCGAAAACGCATTGATAACACTCATGTTTCCATGGTTTTTAATGTTCATATGATGTTAATTTTATAGGAAATTGAGTGTTTGATTATTGTTTTATGCTTAAATTGTTTTATCTTGTAAAATATGTTACTTGCTTGTACTATGATGAATTTTACAGAAATATAGAGTCTGAATTTGGACCGATTGTCTTAATGAAAGTTGTAGATCGTCTCGATACGAGTTCCTAGGCGCAAACGGTTTGCAAATCCGAGTTCGGACGAGGAAGATATGGCCGAAACAAGAAAGTCGCGTGCAACAGTGAATAGTGCCCGACGGGTATTTCTGAATTTTCGGAATTTTGCGGGATTTTTGGATTTTATCAGTATTTTCGAGCTCTGTACTGTATTTATCTCCTGTGCCTATATATAGGTCATCTTTTGACCTATTTAAGGTTCACATCTTTAGTTTTTCAGTTTCATAGCTTTAGTTTTTCATTGCTTTCTAGTTTTTAGAGCTTGGATCAGAATTCTGCAAGGATTGAAGATTCAAGATTGTTCATCAGAGTTTTATTTAATTCAGTTTTTACAATTACGTTCTTTTTAATTATGTTTATGTTTTCTTTTACCATATCTGGCTAGTTTTCTTTAGCTGATTATAGGGTTTGTAAATAGTTAACTAAATTCATGTGTTTAATTTGTTAATACTTTTTTGCCTTCCAGTTTATGATTCACAATTCCTGGTGCGTGATTTCTTGTAAATTATCTGATCAATAGTTTGTATGTATATCTATTCGGTTTGAGACTTGACGGAGATAACTGTTTAGCGGATTCAGGAATGTATGATATGATTTTAACCTTGAAACCTGACAGAGATAGGTGGATCATATAGAGCTATTCTTAGGAGCTATTGGGAGTTAGTAGATTATGTTGAGACCTGACGGAGATAGATAGTTTATTAATCTACGATCTTTGCTGCTCTTACGAGAGTAATTGATTATAATTGTGATCTCTCATCATAACTGGATTAAATTGGTTATTATGATTAATAGATTGATTATGTGGATTTAGTTGATGAATTTACTACCCTAGGATCAGTTGTTTTTATTATCTGATTTATTTACCTGCGTTGTCTTTGCTATTGTTTGGAATTTTAGTTTTAAGTTAATATTCTCATTTGTTCTGATTGTCTGTCTATTGTGATAGTTTGTTTAGGAAATAGATAAAGTTATTTCGTTATTTCAGTCCTTGTGGATACGATACTCTGCTTACTGTTTTCATGCTACAATTACACTGTTTAGTTGCAGTTATTGTCGCTAATAAAATAGTGATCACGCATATAATTATAGGATTTAACGGCATTTAGCCCTAATATAAATTGTTATAAAAAGACCATCTCCATATTAGGTTTACAGACGCACACCCTCTAAATTTCTCACGCTACCATCTATCTCTGTTTCCCGCCGGTCGACGCCGCTCGCCTCCTCCGGTTGTCGTCGCCAGCCTCACTTGACCTCTAAATCTCTGCACCAGCACCCTGCATCCCGCTTCGCCTCAGTGCGCCACTGCACAACCCATTAATTTTCGTCATCATGCTTCCTCCGGCCTCGGCCCATTCGTCCAGCGACTTTATGGCCGCTGCCGACATCTCCCCAGCCCAACGGCTAATAGCAGGTAAATTGACTGCAAATCTGAAATGTGGGGGGTGAAACTTCGAGACTAAGCATTGAATTCAATTCTGGAATCCAACCTCCAAATCTCATTGTTTAGTAACCATCAAAATTTCTGATTATCCAATAGTTTGTTGTATTGGACTATTAATTTTATGTTTACCCAACAAATCGTTGGATGTTAATCTTGGGCTCCGAGACGTGAATTAACTTTTTAATATCAGATTTCAATTTTAGATTATGTACATTGGATAAATAATGATATTGTACTTCATAGCTAATTACACATTGGACAAATGTTGGATTTTTTTGGCGGGAAAATGGCCAAACATGGCTGCACTTGGTTTTTATGTATATATATATATATATATATATATATATAGCGTGTGGTTCTAGAGAGAACTACATTATTTGTGAGAACGTGAGAACCATCAAATCTAATACATACACTGTAAAAATTAATGCATTCGCTGTTAAAATTAATGCACTAAAAAGTAATAAAAATTGCTCCCTTCAGGATTCGAACTCAGGATCTGCATTCATCCAACAAGATGATGCATCCACCGTAGATCTTGATGATCGAATGGCTGAAAATGGTTCTCCGTTATTCTTTTATTTAGTGGTTCTTTCTTAAACATATATATAGGGGAGGGCTAAAATAAGTACACTTTTTAAGATATAAAATAAGAATCGTTTTCAGCTCTTAGATCATCAAGATCTACGGTTGATTCATCATCCTATTGGATGAATTCATGGTCCTGAGTTCGAATCCCAAAGGTAGCAAAAATTTATTTTTCGCAATTCATATACCTTTATACAGCGAATTCATACGTGTTCTACATAAAATTCATACATTTTTCCTAGTTCTTATTTCTTATTTTAAGAGATACTCTCACGATAGCTCTTCCCTATATAGGTCTGCTATTGCTTCCTTGGAAAATATATGGATGATTCTTGAGATGCTATCATAAAGTTCATCCCGAATTTGTGTCTATAGCTTTAGTTTTCATAATAAAATGTAAGAGAGATTCATGATGATGTAGTGTCATGCCTTATGCGAAAATCATTATATCGGCCATACATTTTATTTCTGTAAGTTGTATTACTTTGCTTGTTTATTACTCCCTCCGTCCCATGAAGCATGACACACTTCTTTTCGGCACATAAATTAAGAAATTGGTATTTTGTGTGTTAAGTGTGGTATGTGAAAAAGTGAAAATGTGAATGAAGGGTAAATTTTTTGCCATTTTTAGAAACGTGTCATGCTTCGTGAGACAGACCAAAAAGGAAACTGTGTCATGCTTCGTGGGACGGAGGGAGTAATAGATATCAAACTGATTTTTGGCCTAACTCTCCATGTATTTCTAGATAGCTATCGTCATTATTCTGGCCATAGCTGGGAGCCTGGGAATATTTGGAAGAACATAGAAGAGAGGAAGGTGAAGGTGTATCTCTTTAAAGTAGCTTATTAAATTTTGTTATTGCTCATATTCTTCGTTTAATAGTTCAATTTGCAAGACAATGTGAACTTTAATTGGAATCCTACAAGATCGAATTTACAGAAGCAAATTTTATAAAAGTTATCTTTGTTGGTGAAGTTTTGTTCAAGTACCTATTGAGATGCAAGATAATGATCATTTATGTTAATCTATGTCACTATGAGAGTAATATGTTCTAGGGTGCTTAGTCTATACATTGCTAACATGTTGCACCTTTAGTGTTCCTTTGTTCTTTTTAGCATTTGATGTAAACATCTTGATACATCCCTTGTATAGCTATGGTGTATTCAATATCCTAATAATTAACAGTTTATTAGTGGTAATTCGGTTTAAGTTTGATTTGAGCGAATAATTCGATTCGAATCGGTCTGGATGAAAAATTAAGTCGGCACAAACTGCCCCTCAATTTATTTCTCTTCCCTGATTCTCCACAGAAACCCTAGAGCTGTAATCTCTAAAACTCTAGAATTCGAAATTCATATCCGCAGAAGAAAGAGAGGGGGAGGGGAAAATGACGCAGAAGGGAAATCTCTTCAAAGGGCAGAAGAAAAACAAATCAATTCCTCTCAATCGGCATGGCAAAATCACCCATACGCGAAAGGGTAACTCACATCACAAAGCACACGATTATATGAATTTATACCGTTTCTAGTCTTATTTAACCATGTTATCGGAAATTTATGAAGGGAAGAAAGTGGCGAAGCCATCAAAGGTCACCAAAGAGATGGATGCCGATAGGGTATGTTTTCATTTTCGTTTCAATTTTGTTTATTATTTATTCTTGTTTTGTTGTATGGAGACTCTTGTTTCTTGTTGTAAAAACAGTCTATTACTCTTTCTGGTGTGGTAGCTTTCTTTTGATTAGAAAATTGATGACTTTTGTTAGGTCATGAATTCTAAAATTTCTGTAGCTTTCAAAAATGTTATGATCCGGGTGCATTGGGTTTATAACACCTTGAGCATCCTCCTGAATAGTCGGCTTTTGGGGATGAGTTCTACTCGGGGTGTTATAACAAAAACCTTTAATTTCTGCATTCCACTACGCTTGGACTTGGTAGGTCTGTCTACCGAAATTGATTCACGTGTGCAAGTGTTGCCACAGTAGCTTAATTAGACAAAAATTGTGCCATATTTGTTGCTTCTTGAGATTGTTGTCTTCTTAGTTCGTTCTTGCAAACCATATTTCTGTATTATGTTTCCTGGTTTATTTCATACATAATACACTTTCTGATGCATCACATCCAAAAGGCAATAACAAAAGTTGCTCAGTTCACTCAAGGATCATCGAAGGTTGTGCTTTATCAACCTAGTCAAGCTCATTCTCTTAGTTGAATGTATTGTTTAAAACCCATCATGGCCTTAATGTGGTTTGATGATAAGAGCATGCATGTCTTCACCTGAGTTCTTACTTAAGATTGTGCTCAATAAAATCTGTTAAGACCAGCGTTCAACAATTAAGATGTTGTGTAGAAAAGACTTGAAGTCGATGCGCCTGCTCAATGTTCTGTGTTAGGATGCTATTAGAAAAGTGAAAAACACTCACCAATCTAAATTCCAGAGGGGATAAGTCGACAAGAAAAGGATTATAGATCGACGTGTTAGCAATTAAACAGGATAAATTATGGACACTAACTTCTATAAATGGTCTTACCAATCCAGGCTACTTCTTTTTAACATTCCAAGATTAGGTAGTTGTAGCTTTGTGATAAGTGATAATTGTTACTCCACATCTTAGCTCTCATTTCAGCAAAGCAGATTTATGTTTATGTTTTTTTTAATGCATTGTGTGATTGAGGAGGTGAGCAAGTTTATAAACCACTGCAATGAGATGAAAGTTGTGACAGTTGCTAATAAAGATGGTGGGCATTTGAGTATTGTTAAACTGCTGGCAGATTCCTCAAGTGGCGCAAAGTAGTTGTTCCAAATGCACGACATAGTAAGAATTTTGAGTTGTAGAAGATCAATTTCAAAATTTAAGTGTATCAGATTACTATTTTGTTAAATCCTTGTGTTTCTACTGGGTGGTTTGATTAGTTGTTTGTTGTTTGTTTTAACAGTGTACATATCTTTATTTCATTCGCAGTAACTGATTTTGGAGATTAGTGAAATTTCATTTTTTGTCATTTTGAATCGAAGTGAGTTGGCCCACCATTAATAATATTTAAATAATTAATTATTTACTAAAAAATGTACGTGATATTATTAAGGATAATTATATTCATAGTCTCTATTTTACTCACTATAGCCTTCCATTTAAATAATAATAATAAATAATTACAAATTTACTATTTAACCTATAGCCCATAACCCTTAAATTAAGAATAATTCATTTTGTAATTAAATTAATTTCGAATCTTTATTATAGCCCCCAATTTTTCATCTTCATCTTTCTGTTTCTTTTTTTACGCATCACCATTGTCGATCCATTACCTAACAACTGTGTTGCACCAAGGGAGATAAGATCCAAGATCAAATTCAAAGTGAAAAATGCAGTTTATTTTCTTGTAATCATGCATCAGTCCACAATTGGCAAAACGAATGCAAAGCCCTAGCAATTGCATTGTTTTTTTGTTGAGTTCAAAGTCCTTGTTCAGTGATTATATCTTTTGAGTTAAAATCTTTAATCTTCATATCTGCATCTTTCACATACTTATCTCTCAAAAATATAAGTTTCATAAGTTATATTCCAAAATCCATCTTCAATTTAACAAATTAATCTGTATAGCCATGACTTTTTTTTTTTCAATTCTGTTTTTGGTGTTTCTTTCGAGAATCAGCGGAGTAAATCAGCAGAATAGGTTCGTCGAGAATGCAAAGGTTGTTTTCTATGGCTTCATAATTGTCAATCGCATCAAACCCATTAGTGAGGATCCCATATAATTTTCACATGTTTTTCACAATGTCTAAAACATGCTTGTATGCATTACTCCGTCAGAAAAAAAGTGATTTTTAGGGCGTGTTTGATATTGGCTAATACACTGTATTAGCTAATTTAGTACAGATCAGTCTAATGTTTGGTATTATTTAGTAATAATGCGGATGACCCGATTTAATCTCACGACCCAGTATTATTAATCCAGATTTCTTAGGATTAATAATACCACCTCCCCCCTAGGATTAACTTAAACCATGATATTCTGTATTTAGCCATAATAGCAAACACCAACTCAGTATTAATAATCTGTCATTATCCACGCTAAATATCCTGATTACAAATTATCCTACATAATCCTTTACTGAAAACCAAACGAGCCCTAAGGGGAATTGAACAAGTCTCCAATGTCTGCGGCGATAGACAGTCTAATATATGGTGGCTGGGGGCTATAAAGTTTGAAATTTAATTTAGCTTATTAAAATCGCTTTTAATGTTAAGCTACAAGTTAAAAGGTAAAATAGTAAATTTATAATTATTTTTTATTATTATTTTTAATAGATAGCTGTATTGAATAGATTGGGGGCTATGAATAAAATTATCCTATTATTAATGGGGCTATGAATAAAATTATCCAATATAATAACTGCGACACTACTAATAGGACAATGGAGGATAATATATCAAGGTGAATACACACTTTTTAATTGTTTGTTACTTTATGAGAGAGAGGAAGATGTATGATGTGTTATCAAAGAAGTAGAGATGATTGATTCAAACAAAAAAAAAAGAAGAAGTAGAGATGATATCATATAAATTTGTCACTCAACTATTGCTACTTTTTCCAGATTTGTCAAAATTCTCTTTAAACGCTACCCTATTGTGATCTTTACTTTTTGGAATTTTTGGTTGAGTTTATATAAAAGTAGCAATTGATAGAACCTCTAAATAATGCTGACTGGCATTTGTTTGATTTTATTTTGGACTTATAAACGTAATTTAGTTTGTAACTTCTTAATTCCGCCTTGCAACGATTATTAGCACTTCCAATTCCATTATTGAGACCCATTTTCCATATAATGCCACAATATTGAAAATTGGTGATGTATGTAGACTAATGATCATGTGGATAACGTCATTTAATTTCGGTATGGTGCGCAATTCAATTCAATTTCCCTGTCTCAAAATAACCGAACACCTTCACGTTTTCGATTTGATCAATTGCTAGTCTTGTTTGTTTCCTGTCACATTCTATCAACTAAGTTCAGAATTTCTCTATAGTTAGTTTAGTTTTCGTACATGCTCCATCAATATTCATTTGGGCCATAATTAGTAGTTGCAATCAACATTTTCGAGTCATTCCTACAAATGATAATCAAATTCTGCAATATTCATTTCTTGTTCCACAATTACCTGCACTATAGTATTATGTCCTATGTCAACTTTATAATTAAAAAAAAAAAAAATCATTAATCAGCCCAACAATATACTGTAACAACAAACCATAAAGCGGATGATAACCAGCAAAAACGCTATAATTAAATGAAGTTTGATGAAAACACAAATATGGCTGCACTTATTTTTCTAGATACAATCACATCACATTTGGGTGGTGCAACCAGTATTAAGCATGTCCAGAAAAGAAAAAGAGTATTTGCAAAGCTCAAATCCAGATGTCGGAAGTGCAATCTCCACCGGGATACCTCATTTCATGCGCGAGGGAGGGGCCATCCGGCTCAGCTCCAAAGTCCACGAAGAACCTAGGGTTGATCTTGAGACCTCCTCCCTCCGTGTCCACATCAATCTGGAGCATGTGGCCGCCTTTCTCCACAAGCTCCGGGTAAAACTGACGGTCCCAAGTGCTGAACAACGAGTTTGTAACGTACAGCCGCTTCCCGTCCAAGCTCAGCTGTATCATCTGCGGCCCTCCTCTTAGTTGATGCCCCTACATTGTTGAAAATGTTCAGTATGAGTGCATGCAATGAGATGAGGCTACACCTGAGCTACTCGGGTCTCGAGCGCATTTAGTGGAGCTTGTTGTCTAAATCAATCAAACTTGAGTTTCACTTTCACAGTTGACACCATTCAGTGAGCAAACTCGTTAAGTGAACTACTCCGCTTGTAAGCATAAATTTATGAACTTGGTATGACTTATTCTTTCATACTTTTATTAGTAGGAGTAATAACTATATCAAATATCTAGTTAACTTTATTTATTATAATGAAATAATAAAAATATTATAATAATTGTTTTTTTTATAAAATGTGATTAATATTCAAATTTAAATCTTATTTAGAAAGTTCGTTTAGGCTTGAATAAGTTCATGAGCCTTCGAAGAAATGTCCTATAAATAAAGCTCGGGTTTGACTTGATAGTAAACAAGTCGAGCTTGAGCTTAGCATTGCTTAGGCTCGGCTCAGCTCGATTATACCCCTGTCTGATAATCTATAGACCTCACATTTCATTGACATACTTTGTTCAGAACGAAAAGAGGTGTACCTGAACTTCTGGTACGTCGGTCTGATATGTCGTGCCATCTTCAGCCTCCACCACCACAGGACTTCCTTTCTGGACGGAACCTCCAACCCATACCTGGCCTACCAATTGCGGATTTGCAGGATCTTGGATGTTATATTGTCTGATGTCTCCATGAAGCCAGTTGGCGAGGTAGAGGAAACGGTCATCAAGAGATATGAGGAAATCAGTTATAAGACCAGGCATCTCCGGTAGAATCCAATTCTGCACCTTGAGTGGCTTCACTGATATAGCTACCTCGTGACCCCAAGTCTCATCCGGCTTCTTGAAAAACCTTACCATATTGCTCGTCAAAGCACACCCCACGAAGCCGGTATCCTTGGCTGGATCATGCAAGAAACGTATCTGTGGATAGATCATCAGAAACACATGTTTAAAGATCACCATAGCATATTGCATCCGACAATGTTACATAAAATAATAATGTAGCGTACTAGTACTAACCTCCAAAGGTAGGAGGCCAGTATTTCCAAGATCCAATGTCTGTTTCAGCTCTCCCCCGGGCCAGCTGTAGACGTGCAAATGTCTCCCATATAAACCATCAGAAACGTGCTCAAGGTTGAAACCTTTGGTAAAAGCAGCAGGAGCTCCCCATGAGGTGCTGATCATGGTCTTGTGTCGAGGCTGGTACCAGAAATCATAGCCGTAAAGGGGGCTGTGCCCTGGTTTCTCCCACCTATCGTAAAATTAGGAGCATTCATATTTGTTAATTTCATAGCCTTCTAAAAACAGAATTGAACCACACGACTAGCTTCCAGAGGTAAGAAAAGTAATGAAGTAGTTATTGCTCACTCAATGCAGCCATATAAGGTCGCAGTTCAGCAATCACAATCATTCAGACAAACTACGGATTACAATATTCCTTCCAAATCCACGAGCAGATATAAACTTAGTATACCTTCCTTTGACATTAAAATCCGAGTCCAGGAGTAGAAATCCATTTCCTTCAGCATTTCCATCTTTATCTCCAAGGCACGACACCATGATATCACCAGACGCGAGGCAGTGAGCTGTGTGCGGATATGCCAACCCCGTTTTCTCTATTATATCCTTGGGATCAACGACTTTATGTAAAGATGGAGCCCTCGGATCCTTTTGAGTATCAACAGCATATATGCGCCCAGACCTGAGATAAGAGCATCAAGTTACAAGGATTGGAACAAATTAAGCAAGCAAAGAGATGATAGGTATCTAATAATTTGACATTGGTAAGATTACTTCCATGAGTAGAAATGAAATGGACAACCAGACGATGTGTCTACGAACAACTTGAACAACCCATCCCTTGTACACGATTACTATTAGTACAACGAGTCAAACTTACAAAAATACGGTGCTTACACTAGTGAAGGCAGGACAAGATAGCGACGTGCAGCTGATGAATCTCCATGGCAAGAGCTGCAAGCATTCCATCCAGAGTGGTGCAGTTCGTCTCCGAGGCAAGGCATGGGCAGCCTGTGGATGACTTTAGAATACGTTGGCGAATTCGGATCAATATCCACAGTAGCAAGGTAATCCGGCTTCTCCTTTCCAGTTCCTATTAACATCAAAGCCACCAATGTTTCCAAAAAGTAATCAGGATCAGCATCAATAAAGAATTTATCCCAATTTTTTGCTAACTCTTTTACAGTGTTTCAATTGATAATCCCCTTGAAAATCTAAGCATAAGCCACTGATGCATTTTTCTTTTCAATTTCAGCTAATTATCCACTATGAAAAATACATTAAATATAGAAATCAGCATACCACATTAATAAATTAAACTTCTAAGTGTAAATTCTTGTTAATTGCTGATAGATCAGACACAATCTGTTTCACTAGACCCCCATCACTAATCCTATGATAAGCATCTCCTAAAATTTTCCTTTCTATTATTGGTTGTAATTCCAGCCCTCAATCACAAAGAAACAAACATTCAATCACCAAAAGAAAAGGAAAAAATAATGACAAAACTACACATCAATATAAAGATGAAGAAATTCAATAAGAAAGGGGGGGAAAAGCAGAAACTAAAAATTTACCAGTATATATACAAGTGACATAGATTAGAGTTTCCTTGGGGCCAGACATGGCTTCAAGCGGAGTAGCGTAGCCTGGTCCCTTCTTACAGCACCCATTTTCCACCTTTGCATGCTGCAACACAGCCATATCTGTAGCCATCTCTCTCTCTCTCTCTTATCTTGCTCTTGCAGTCTTGCTGCTGAATTTAAGCAGCGCCCAGATCCCAAACGGCCAAACTACTCCAAAAGATAACGCCTTTTTTTATTTTCAGAGTGTTCACCAGTTGTGTGATGGCACGCAAGGCAAGTCGTCCTCGTAGGCATGGGCGAGAAGCAATGGATTATTACAAATCTGCCAAATAAATTTGTCAAGTTCGACAAAGCAAAGGTGTCTAGGTACACTGTATGTTTTTTTTTATCTACCGATAGGCGATAGTTTTTATCTTGGTATTGCAATTTTCTTGGGACTGCCTATTTTTTTTTTTTTTTTTTTTTAGGATAAGGGACTGCGTACTTATTGCTTCATCATGTCCGACTTCATTTACATTAGCTTTAGCGACGGACATATACTCCCTCCCTTTACCCCAATTTATATTTTTTTTCGTTCATCAATTCGTGTACTAGGAGAAGGTGATACGATATTTTTTTAAAAAATATATTATTTATTCGTGTACTAGGAGAAGGTGATACGACTTTGAAGAAAAAATAATTTATTTGTTAAAAAAATAATTACTAAAAATAGATAGGATATGAATTGGTGGACGGACCAAAATGACAAAACGAATTGGTGGACGGAGAGAGTAATAAAATAAAAGAGAAAAAAATAACTTTTTTTTGAGGATATATTTGTCCAAAAAATAAGAAAAAAAATAAAGATTGATAATTATTTGTGAGATACAATGATATTTGATGTAAATAATGAGTTATGTGATTATAGTTGTTATATGTTGACTTTCCATTCTTAGAGGTGGCTTATTGAATTAGGACGTTCAAATAAAAAAATATGTCCTTGAATTGGGATGGAGGGAATATAAGATCTTAAAAATAACCCCACAAAATTATGTTCTTGTGTCTGATAATAAGTTTAATGTTATATATACAACATTAAAAAATATAAAATGCAATGTAAATACAATACTAATTAATAAAATTCTCGTTAGTTCATACTCGAAGTCGGGGCTTCGCTCTATCCTTGATTAGTTTGTTTGTTGATAATAGATTCTTATATACACCACAATCATATTTGTTAAAAATTTATATTCCCTCCATCTTGTAAAAATAGTCATAAAAAAATGACGCATGTTTTAAAAAAAATGGAGAAACAGTTCCATTATATGGTCGAATAGATAAATAAATTAATATATTGAGAAGAATCTATTATAGAATAATGTCCATAAATATAATATGACTATTTTTTGTGGACACCAAAAATAAAATTGTGACTATTTTTACAAGATGAATGCAGTATCTCGACATTAATGCAAAAAATTGATAGTATATGATATATATGTATATTTAATTTTATATCTCATCTTTTAGATATGAAATAGTTATACCATATAAAATATTTGTTTATTATTAACTATTTAAATATATCACATCTTATTTAATACTCTAAAGTAAATGAGTTCTATTTATTTGACAACACTTATCATATGATGGTAGGGTATGGTAAGATTAAAGATAGTTTGGCGGTAGGGAATTAATAATTTTGACTGCGGTATCCTAGTTGCCTTCTATATGAACTATCTAATTAGCTTTATTTCCTTTTTGTGAATACAAAAAATCGATTTTAAAACCAATTTCGCACGCACAAAGTCGATTTAATTAAGTAAAGTATATATGGTGGTATAAATATAATCAGCCAAATAATGTATGGCCAAAATATCAGTTTTCTACCAAAATTTAAACTTATATAGATGCTAACGAAAGTATTTTTATAACCGATGAAAATGACGAATAGGATATTAAAGGTGGCATTTGAGAAATAAGAAATTGTTGATGGACGCATGCATTATGGTTTGTATCATTATTATTGACGCCAATTCACTTGTATAATTACCATTAGCATTTAGTGAACTTGACCGAAACGAAGTGATTTGAATTATGTGAAGAAATTTTGCTTCAAAAAAAAAAATTATGTGAAGAAATTTCACAATCACATATGGGGTCTAAAAAGTCAAGCTGAAGATAAATATAAATGTGGAATACTTGTGTGGTTAGAATTGTGAGGTATATCCTCTCAAAAAAAAAAAATGTTTCACTTGAAAATTTTAACTTAATAAAATGATGACATCCAGAATAGGAATCCTTATACCCACTTAATTGAGATTGTTTCAAGTGTGACTAAAATTTAAATAATGTATACCAATAAATTAATCCACGAAAAGCAATCAATTCAAATGTCAATTCATTTTTTAGAAAAGATATTCTTCAACTAAATGTTATAAATAAATAAAATACATGTCTATGCCCAATCTATCTATATATATATAATAGCAAAATAAATCATATCCTACGCGGCGCCGTATAATCACTCTGTTTTAATTTTCTTCAATTTTCATTCATTCTTATTTTTTTCTGAATTTTTAATCAATTTTCATATCTAAAAAAGATTTATATTTGTATTTTATTTTATTATATAATATTAGTTTAAGTTTATCACATCATACAAATTAATATGTATATATATAATACGTTTATATATAGATGTATTTACTTAAATAATTAACTATATATATATATATGTATATATATATATATATAGCGAGATCACATTTTAAAATATGAAATAAGAGCAATTTTTAATGTATGAATTTTATGTAGAACACGTATGAATTTGCTGTATAAAGGTATGAATTGTGAAATATAAATTTTTGCTATCTTTGAGATTCGAACTCAGGACCATAAATCCATCCAACAGTATTACGAATCAACCGTAGATTTTGATGATCTAAAGGCTGAAAATGATTCTTATTTTATATCTTAAGAAATGCTCTTATTTTAACCCTTCCATATATATATATATATGATTGAATATGATTTCAAATTTGACGATGTTGTTTAAAGTTTGAGACGAGATTATTCTCATAACTTAATTATAGTTTCATAAATTCTAGACAAAATGATACTCACAAGTAAGTTATAATCTTCAAGTTCCATACAAGATGATGCTCAAAATTCAGATGTGGTATTTCAAACTCCAAATAATATAGTTTTCAAAATTTTGACGTTCAAATGTCATATGTGGTCTTTAGAGCTTCATATGATTATCTGGTCTTATTAGGTCCATATGAGATGATACTCAGATGACACATGTTTAGTTAAATTATTTCTTATCCGTCAAATTTAAAAAATTTGAACAAACTTAATACTCCCTCCGTTCCCCAAACATCTTCTTAAGAGAGGATGACACAAGTTAGTTTTACTAAAAGTTATTTATTTATTTGATAAGTGGAGAATAGGTCCCACAAAAAGTGAAATTATAAGAGTGATAGTGATAGTGGAGAACGAGTCCCACAAAAAAATGAAATTATAAGAATAATAATTAGTGAAATTGTTTCCAAAAACAGGTTAGGAAGATGTTTTGGGGACGAACCACGATAGAAAAAAAAATGTTTGAGGGATGAAGAGAGTAAATATTATCGATACACGATTAACAGCAGATGCGACACATCAATCGTACATCATAAATTTACATGTTTTTTCTTCTAAAATATATCTTCAATCCCACTTCTACTTTTTATAAACTTCATCAAATGAATATTTATATAAAAATATATTTCTATTATCACAACCTATATTTAATTGGCGAAAGTGATTAAGATTAATATTATTTCAAATATTGTATTACTAATTTAATTTGATCATATCAAATTAATTAAAGAAATAATTTATATATAAACTATTTTATATGCTATAGTAATAAAAATAATATAAAATAATTATAAATGATGACATAAAATAATTCTCGTCGAATTTCGACGGGTTACACGGTAGTTTGAGAAATAAGAAATTGTTGATGGACGCATGCATTATGGTTTGTATCATTATTATTGACGCTAATTCACTTGTATAATTACCATTAGCATTTAGTGAACTTGACCGAAACGAAGTGATTTGAATTATGTGAAGAAATTTCACATATGGGGTCTAAAAAGTCAAGCTGAAGATATATAAATGTGGAATACTTGTGTGGTTAGAATTGTAAGGTATATCCTCTCAAAAAAAAAACAAGAATTGTGGGGTATATGTTTAGAAGCAATTATGAGATCATTCCACGCTACTATTTCCGTTATCCGAAATACAAATAGGTTTCTTTATGTTTTTTAAGGAAGGATAATTAATGAGCAACTATTATTGATCCTCTTTATAATAGAAAAAAAAAACACAACAAAACGAAATAACTAAAAAATCACAAAAAATATTAACAGAAAAACGTAAATAAACAAACGTTTATGATATTGAGCCCTATATTATAGAAATTTCTTTGTTTTGAATTTCTATTAGTATAAATTTTTACTACAGATTATTCAATCATATATGATAAATATATATAGCATAATGATGTGTAATTTAATTTAGTAATAAAGAGGTTCACGAAATTTAAAATAAAGCGCATTAAATTATAAAGATTATAAAAATTACATTACAATTAGAGTATTCTAATTCAGAGAATTAGAATAAATTATGCTTTTATATTATTTTGAATTGTAGTTTTTATTTTCATTCATTTAAATAGACTTGTTTACATATTATTAAAACTAAATAAATAAAAAAAGAAGTATTCTAAATTTTTCAGCTGGAGATGCTCGATTCATATGATTGTAAATCTAATTGGTCAAAATAATCCTATTAAATCAATTTGGAAAAATAAAATAAAAGATGTGTGTGTATTAACTTCGTAAATATTGAACATTCATTTCATAGCATGCATAATAAATCCTACTAGCAAGCAAGGTATTGCGGGAAATTGTCAAAGAAGTTTTGAGTAAATTTCTTTCTTTTAAGTTGGACAGTTTCATTGAGATGCGAATTATTATGTAACGTTTCATGGACTGAGCCTCGAGATTTTGTATTGTGTTTGGGGTTATTATTAGAAAATAGTCCAAATTTTTAATTTATGGTATGTGGTTCAATTTATAGTTTGAGTCAAAAAATTTAACTGAGGAGTGACATGGCTCGTTTCGAAGCTGATTTGACAATAAAAAAAGAATTACAATATATGTATATATATATTTTTAATCTCCACATCAATTTCCAAACGTCTAATTTTAAATTAGATTAAAATTTGAACTCTTAAGCGAATGAAAATTTGACCGAACTAAACAATGTAAATAAGTTCAATTGTAGTTTTTACAAATTCAGATTAAAAAATTACCATGATGTCAAAATTCGGACTATTTTTTAATAATAACCTTTGCTTTAATATTCTTGTTCTTAATGGTATTTGATATTGTGTTGAAAAATAAAATCAAATCTTACTACCAGTAGAATTTCACTCCATAGAACTCGTTGTCACTATTTTTGGTGCACACGGAATAAACCCACATTTCTATGCAATAATCTGCAGATCATAGCTAGGACAAGTGGTTTCATTGTCTTGCCTGTTATAATTAAAAATTTCATTTTATATACAGTAAAAGCTCTATAAATTAATGACTTTGGAACTTAAAAAATTTATTAATTTAGAGCATTATATAATTAATAATTTATTAATTTATAGAGTGTTTTGTTAATAAATCACCATGGTTTTAATAAATTTTGGAGAGTGTTTTTGAGACTTTTGGGTAGTGTCTGAAAGAGTGGGGCGGGAATTGGGCTAAGCAACTCTTTGACACTTTTTTCCACAGATTTCCGGCCATCGATATATTCTGTTGGCATCAAGTTTTTGTGGAGAGTTGAGCATTGGCTTCTCGCGCTCGTATACTCTCTTTGGGCTTCTCAACGAGTTTTGGTGACATTAACCTCAAGTCTTGGGTCCTATTTGTTTTTGTTTGGGTCCTCTTTGTTTTTGCTAGGTTCCCTTTCTTTACTACGTTATAGGTGTGATGATTAGTCCGAAATTTAGGTTCTGGCCTTTGCATAGTCACAGCCTTTCGGGGTTGGATGATGGCAAATGCCGGGTGATGGCTAGTCTAAAACTCAGCTTTCTGCTTTCTTTTTTGTTTTGCTTGAGTCGTTGATTTGTTTCTGTTTTACTATTTTTATCCGTTTTCGGCATTCCTTTCAGATATACACTCTTTTTTCTTCTTAAAGTTTTTCCCTTTAGGCTTATTTTCAGTAGGTTTTAGTGAGGTCTGACCCTTAATTTGCGTATTGTGCTTTCAAGAATTTTCTAGGTTTTTTTTTTTCTTTCTTTATAAAATCTCTATTTAGTAAGATTGTTTTCTTAATTTTAGAAATAACAATTTTAGATAAAAATATGTAAAGACAAATAGAGATAATGTTTCAATTTAGTGTATTTGAATTAAATAAATTCATGTATCTATCCATTCATTATAACTAATGATGATCAAGTCGGTGGTGGAGATATATAGGGTTTAGCAATTCAATTCATGTATCTATCCATTCATTATCACTAATGATGATCAAGTCGGTGGTGGAGATATATAGGGTTTAATTAGCCCACCTCCAAATTTTCATAGTTATTATATTTTTTTATTTTATAACATGTAAATTGAATTCAGAGAGAGGGGTAACATTGAATCGTTGAAAGATGAGTAATGAATGATAGTTTAGTTGTGTATAGTTAGAAGGATCAACAATTGATAACAAGAGAATCTTGCAATGTTTTCAATTAATGAATACACGTTAAAATCAATTGTCATTATTTTCTCAAATTGAAATAACTAGGTCGCTAATTGTCTATTTTTAGATTAAATGTAATGTATTAGAACTATTAAATGTATGAAATATTATTCGTTTTATTACTATTATACTTATTTTTTTATAAATAAATAATAAAAAGTGAACTGTAAGAATTGTAAAAAAAAAAACCAAAAACTAAGAGCGCTGCCCATAATTCAACAAGTTCAATCCCTCGTCTCCAATTGAAAATTCTTGCTAAAAATGGTTCACACTACTTGAAACAATCACAAAAAAGAAAGTATTAAAAGCGACAACAACTCTTCACAATTTTTTATTGCAATTGAAGAAACTCAACCTCAGAACTTTATACATGCAATTAGAAAAGTTAGGGATGAAATTTCATCTAAACACAAGCTAATATTTTTTATAAGTTACTATAGTATTCTAATTGTAATATTTTAAGAATTTATAATTTATAATATTAACGAGACCTATATATTTATAAATGAATTCTCTAAAAATTATTATCTTATTAAAATGGATGATTTTTTGAATTGGCCCAAGCAGTGGCGGAGCTACAGCTTAAGTAAGTGGGGCAATTGCCCCCTCAATTTTTTTTAATATAGCTAAAGTATTCATATATATATATATATGTATAATTATAAAAAAAAAAATTCTTGCCCCACCAAAATTTTGAAAAAAAAGGGACAAAGTTTTTGCCTCCTAATCTTTAGGGGCCTAGCTCCTCCCCTGGGCCCAAGTCAGACCAAAGAAAGTTTTTAGCTTATAAAATTTATGAATTTATTTAATATTATGTAAAATAAATTTTACGGTATTTATAAAATACAATACTTAATACTTACATAACGATGATAAATTATAATTCAATTAATAAATATTTTTCTCTCTGTTTCAAAAAAAAAAAAAAATCTCTAAACGGTGGTTCGAACATCCAAAACCAAAAGGTAACATGCTAGTAATTTTTTAAATTTTTTGACAAGAAAATAATTGCGCTGTGGTATTGGAGTGAAGATGCACATGCGATGATAGAGGTGGCGGATGAGGTTTAGTTGTGTAAAAGCATGCTAAAATATTAAGTTATCCTAATAGATTGAACCCAACTTGAATCATAACTTTTTAAGAAAAAGTTATTTCAAAACCATTTTGTGTAATAAAATTATCATCGCATAATATATGATGCTGTGCCGGATTTCAGGCGTCCAAAAAGCTAATGATCACATCTTAAATTATTTACACTGTGAGTTCTATTTTGTTGTTTTGTCAGACAGTCATATTTATGCTACGCAAATATATTCATGTAATCAAGTATATATATGACATGTCATCACGATAAAAAATGAGCAAATATATAAAATGAGAAAAAATACTAATAGTTAAATTATTCCTAATATCTACATAACTCAACTCATAGTCCAACCCAACCTAAAGAAACAAAAGAAAACTTCTCAACATATAAAATTAAGGTGAGTCAATACGCAAGTTCTTAAGCAAAAATTAACATGGCACGAATTCCTGAGCAAACATCAGCAGCAACCAATAGTAGCTCATGTCTCTCACTCTTGATCAATATGACAATTCCCCATTATTCCAATAAGTGACTGAGTTCCAATCCTAAGTCCATTAAGATTATACTTGGATATAAAAATGAATTGTATGAAATGCTAAAAAAAATTGACTCGAGAGTTCTCGCCCTCGCCCAGTACGCCTACTTTCAGACATCATACTTCAGCAAATTCAAGCCCCCACCCCACCAAATAACAATTTCTAGATCTACCATGTTCTCATGCTCAGAATTTTATAGTTCGCTTTGCTCTTGTCTCATCTAATTCGTCGGAGCCTTCTTAGTTTGTGGTGCTGCTATTTTGAAGGACGAAGTCATTTCATCTTTTGGACGAACGCCTTACCATGAGCATATAGGAGTGTATCTCGTCTTATAGATGACTCTTTGACTCGACTTTGAGTTTGTTCTAATTTATATTTCAATGCAATTTTTCAGTTTTTCTATTTTAATCTTTTATTAATGTATTTATTTTATGTCCGTACGATAAAGCAGCTCACTAATTTTTGGTTTAAATTTTTTTATGCGGTGGTAAATAGTATACATAGACTCGTAACCATTGAACAATAAATTAAAATAATACAACTCGATCAACCAGACGCATAATTTAAAATTATTTGATGCTTATAATCGAGCCATTAGTATCCTTAGTATTTGACAATTTTGTTCATGGGTGGGCAATATGTTAAGCCCATATTTGTTTGCTACTTCCAATTGGGGGTGGGGGCTTAAGGGGAAGCAAAGAAAATGGCTACTCCGTATTATCTTATAATCAACAAAAGATAATATTAAATATTATAGAAATAGTTTTTCCATCAAAAAAATATTCTATTATATTTAGAATTGGGTATGTAAATCATAAATTGGGGCCGCTGTATTTAGAATTATAGCAGTACCACAGCACATATAAAATAAAATGACTTTTCTTTTTTGAAAAATAAAATAAAATAAAAATGATTTCCATGAGAAGGTTCTACTAATTTTGTTGGGCGCACTCAAAGGCAATTATGGAGGTGCCTATCCACAAACTCATTCAATTGTCAAAACATATCATTCAAATGCTCACTCGTTTTTTTTTTTTTTTTTTTTGAATTACACTCGTTTTTTTTAAGCAAGTGTTTTGTTGACTTTTTTTGTATTCAATTTTGAGAGACTTACAGACCACTCATATATGTATAAATGATCAAATGAGAATGGTTAAATATAGTGAAAAAAAATTAATCTAGAGTATGAGATATATAAATTTTATGGTTAATATCTATTTAAGTTAATTATTATTTTTATTTAATGTTAATGTTACGTTTGTAAAGTTTTATATATCATAACCATGAATTCTTCAATTGAAGAGATTTTACTTGTTTAATTATGGAAACATGTCGTCCAAAAATATTTCCTATAACAAAAAATTAAATCTTTAATGTGTTCCTAATTTTTATAGCATATGCGTGTCTTATGCATTTTTTATTCGTTATTATAAATTATGAACATATTATTTTTTTAGAATCATATTTTATTATATATTATTGATATAATTCGTGTCATTGTTCATGAAATCGTAGTTATTGTTGATTTCAAGTATTTAGAATTTAGCAGTATAATTTTTTGTTCATAAGGATAAATCGTAGTCTTTGTGCATTTCGAATCTTTAAAATTTCAAAGAAATTAAGAGCAAATAAAACTCGAATAAAAGGTAAATTGAGGAGTAGGTATTTTACCTTATTAGTGTTGATTCTTTTCCGTCTCAGTGGGTAGACCAAATTTTATAACTTGATTAAAGCCTTCAAAAAAAATTATCTAAAGCTTAGATTTTAAATTAAAGGTGATCTCATTATAACTCAACTAAATATATATACATTACATATATTGATACACGAAATAAATAGAAAAAGTGCCAGAAAATGCCTCAAAGTTTCAACATCTATCTATATCTATATCTATATCTCTATATATAAGAACCAATAAAATTACTGCATCTGCTATAGAAATTAATGCATCCGCTATTAAATTTAATGCATCCGAAAAAAATAATTTTTTTGCTCCCTTCAGGATTCGAACCCTGCACCTGCATCCATCCACCAAGATGATGCATCCACCGTAGATCTTGATGATCGAATGGCTTAAAATGGTTCTCCGTTCTTATTTTATTAGTGGTTCTTATTTGAACCTCTCCCTATATATATATATATATATATATATATATATATATATATATATATATATATATAAAAGCTCAACCATTAACATAAATAGTAAGTTATATATTCCCCCCAAAATCACTTTAATATTTTTAGAAACTATATAGATAATTTTCTATATCTATATATCTATATATATATATAGAAGCACAACCACTTTCAAAAATAGTAGTAATTCATATGTTCCAGCCAAAAATCACCTTACTATTTATGAATATAATTTTTTATTTCTAATTTTTTTATTCATTTCGTCTACTCTAGATTATACATATATTTGTTTGTTATAATTTTTTCTATTGATATAATTTATCACATTTTCATAGTTTTTTCAAAATAAAATGTATGCAATTTCAGTAAATTTAAATGATGTGCTAATACAAAATTAAACTCTTCAATTTACTTTTATTTTTTATTTTTAAAGAAAAATCGATAATGGTTCTCCAATAAATGATTTTCCAATAAGTCATTTTCATAGTTTCTATGTTGTATTATTATTTTATCTAAATCCAAATTTTAAAATTAAACTATATATTCACTAAAAATAAAAAAGTGTATTAAATATAATATATTAACACTCACATGCACACGCGCGTGCGCGCGCGCGCGCACACACACACACACACATATATATATATATTAGTACGGTATATATTTCAGTATAAATTTTGTATAAGTTATTTTTAATATAATGTGTATATATTATATCATCTTTAATTTTGCCATGTATGGTTTTGATTTGGACGAAATTAAAATTAAGTGTATTTATATCACAACTTTATATAGTTAAAAAAAAATATCAAAATTCACTAATAATTTGTGGATTTACAGTCAATTAACGCCTCAAAAAAATATGCTGTGAAATCCAAATCAGTAAAAAAGTAACTAAACGTTCCAAAAACCCTTTCAAGACTAATAGAAAATCTGAAAGAAAAATATCTATATATTTTGGTGGAAATTTTAAATAGATAATAATAATCATTAGATAAAAAGATTTTGTCAAGATCTTAGTCGATTATTTGATAAGCCTCAAACTATAAGACGGTTTCATTTTCATTTTAATGCTGCTATCCTTATTAGAGCTATTTTATATAAAAATATAAGTAATTTATAGAATTTTATTTTTTAAATATAATATTCTAAAAATATAATTTTTTTTACTATTTTAATTAAATAGGTATCATTGTGTATCGCACGGAAATAATATTAGTTTATTTTATATCAGCGTCAAAATGTCTATGTGGCCATGAGGACACAGTGAGAGTAGATATTCAATGTTACATTCAAACAGCCACTTAGACATTTCAAAGCTAGAAAATTAATCTCCTGACATTTTCTTAATAAAATATTGAAACATCGTGTACCAATTTGATAAAAATTAATAAAAAAATATGACATTATTGAAAAAAAGTCCAAAGACTGTGACATTTTTTTGTATTTTCACAATAAAATATTATGTAATAGTTTTTGTTTAGGTGAAGTGCTCATAGTGTGTCTTCCACTATCCCAACTTTATAAGCTTTGCTGAATCTCAGTGCTGCTGAAAACTCTCAAGTAAAACTAATGGAAGCAATGCACATTACCTTCCTTTTTCATGTCTTCTTCCTATTCCTTACCCTCACTCCTCCGATCAACGCCGCTTCCTTCAACGGAACGGTGCCCTCGCCATCGCCATGCATAGGTTCCATTGCTGAATGCAGCAAAGACTTGGAGATGCTGATGGAATCAGATATCAGCAGAAGGTTTCTTGGGCAGAAGAAATACATCTCACCCGGAGCTCTCAAACCTGACCAGCCCGTCTGCAATGGCGGAGCAGCTGGCCAGCCTTACTCCCGAGGCAGCGGCTGCCTCCCCGAGCCCTCTAATCCTTACCACAGGGGCTGCTCCAGATACTACCGCTGCAGGGATGATGCATGATCCTTCTCAACCGCCCTCTCGTGCTTTTTTCTTTTTTCTTTCTTTTTTCTTTCTTTCGTTTTCCTTCTACTTGTATTTCACACTTGCAAAACAGAAAACCTTGTGCAATAATCTATGTAACTTTAATGGATAGCTCATGAAAATTGCACTGCAAAGCGAATTTTGAAGAGATAAATAAATGTTTTTTTCTTTTTTCTTTCTTTCGTTATAATCTATGTAACTTTAATGGATAGCTCATGAAAATTGCACTGCAAAGCGAATTTTGAAGAGATAAATAAATGTTTTTTTCTTTTTTCTTTCTTCGTTTTCCTCCTCGTTATATTCACACTTGCAAAACAAAAAACCTATGTAACTTTAATGGATAGTTCCTCCTCGTTATATTCACACTTGCAAAACAAAAAACCTTGAAAACCTTGTGCAATAATCTATGTAATTTTAATGGATAGTTCCTTTAATGGATAGCTCATGAAAATTGCATGAAGAATCTATGTAACTTTAATGGATAGCTCATGAAAATTGCATGAAGAGACAAATAAATGCTTTTTTCTTTTTTCTTTCTTCGTTTTCCTCCTCGTTATATTTCACACTTGCAAAACAGAATGCAAAACAGAAAACCTTGTGCAATAATCTATGTAACTTTAATGGATAGCTTATGAAAATTGCACTGCAAACTGCAAAGGGAATTTTGAAGAGACAAATAAAATGAAAGACATCCATTGCACAATCTGGTGTTGGATCAACATAAATTAGGCCACGAGTAACTATAGAAGACGGTATCCATGAAGAAATTAAAAAGGAAATACAATACTTAAAACTTGCAGAAATCACAAATGAGGCTGCACCAATTATCTGAGGTGTATATTACAGTAGGCTCGAAACCAGCTGAATTATGCGCTGCTCTGTACTGTAAACTCATTGAGTTGAAGCCTCCAGACCTCTCGAACATTGGATGAACCATCTGCAACCTCCGCAACCAGGGAAGAGGCAAGAATACCTGTAGAGGTTCGTATTAGTCTGAGTTTACAATTACTATCCGTGCTTGAAATGAAACAAATAAAACCAGGCTACATCAGAGAAATCTTGACAATCACTATAGTGTTTTTCTTTTAATATTTTTAGGGAAGAAAAATCTTGACAATCAACAAAGAAAATCATTAATCAACAGAGCCCACCAATGTCTTAGAATAGCTCACCATCTTTTTCGACGAGAGAGAGAAATCGCCTCGATCCTCCACCAACCCCAAAATAATATTTCTTTGCTGCCATGTATACAACTCCATGGGGACTACTCAGGCACTGGTGAAAGGAAATGAAGGGTGCTTGCTCTTAGAAAGAGAAGCAATAACATAGAAAAGAATAAACAAAAAGACCAAAATTGAACCTTCTTTATAAGTTTGTACAGATTAGGCAGTGCAGAAATCGAGTAAACCGTCTCTGCCATAAGAATGACATCGTAACCAGCTGCCTGATCCAGAATCGAGTGCACTTCACCCCAGTCACCAGAGAAGAACCGAGTCTCAGACTCAGTGCTAATGCCGCCTTCCTTTACATCAGCAGACAAATACTGAGGATTTTCCTTGATATTTGCAGTAACATTGGGAATGGTGAGGCACCGAAGGACTTCTGCGTTGAAGTCCTGGAAATGCACAGCTGCTGCGGCCTAATGCAGCAAAAGCAATGTCGTGAAATCACTGGTCCATGAGGCAAATCTAATTAAATTCAAAATGTCAGTGCACCTTTACTTACCTTTTGGCAAGCAAATATACCGGGAAGTCCATGACCGCATCCAAGCTGATAGATGAAGTGAAGTAAGCATGAAAGGGAACTCAAACACAAATCTACTATAATGAGTCAGCCATCACATAACCTACTTCAGTTATATATCAAAGTCCAGTTTTTAACAAGAAGAAACCAAAGCTTCGAACTCCATTTAAAACTTTTCAGTCTATTAATCTCTTATGCATATCCACCAAGGATTGAAAAATATAGAGAAGGTGTATAAAATAGGAACTAGGTAAAAATACATTTATCTTGAAATTTCTTCTCCTATCTCTACTTTGATGGATATCTCCTACACAAACAAAATATGTTCATCTTTGAACCTATCGGTAAAAATATCAGATAATAGGTTACAGCATAAGTATACACAGTAAAGACTGTTGAATCACCTTAGCATTAAAGGCCCCACCTCAAGAACTCGCTTCCCAGTGAAAGACAACCTCCCGTTCTGCATCTCTGAGCTAAGGGCTGCAATTAAATCTAGTGAGCCCTCCCATAGTTTCAACCCTCCTGCACCCATCCACAAAACATCAGTCTCTCAACATGCCCGCCGCATGTTAGGAGTATAAACTCCTAAACGCTTCAAAAAGTATAAGAAAGGAATGGGCCAAACGCATATCAAGAACGATATATATATTCATTAGTATGCATAAAGGCCTGCATAGAGGAAGATAGTCACATATCATAGATCAATCTAGAAACTATACCAACCTTCATATTTACCAGGTACTAAATCTGAGTTGGAAAGTGCAAACACCTCCTCAGTGCTTACCCTCCCCTGCAAGAATATCATTCAATTCAGTTAAATCTACACTATCCAAAGCTACATTACCCTCCAAAAAAACCAAGGAAAAAAAAAAAAAAAAAACACACACACACACACACTATCTAATGCTACATAAACTATAAAAGTGAAATTAAGAAAACCCTCCTTCCCTATTTCACTCCAACAACTAAGGAAATCACAATCCCAATCCCCCACGAGAAAGGCAAGAAAGACAACAACAAAATCGTTCCTTTTACATAAAACCTAATAAAAAAATTTAATCTTAGAGCTTCACAGTTCACAATCAACTAATTATCAAATAAAGATAGTAAATATAACTGTTATTCACCTTAAGAAGAGTAATTCCAGCAACATTCACAGGCTCCATAGAGCACTTCACATCTGCTGAAACCTGCAGTTCAGATTCCATACAAGTCGGTAACTTTCCCCACCAAAATCTTCACACAGTTGATCACAAAGTATATCTTTTTTTTCAAATATAAATGTGTGTTTGTATAGAGAAGTACCTCTGAGGGAAGAAATTCGAGGCATGGCGGCGGGGGAGGGAGGGGCTTTTCGGGGAAGTCTAAGAAACTCAACCCAGAAGGGGGTTTGTCGTCGAAGAGACGAAAGATTGCTTCTTTTGGTGTATCGTTTGATTTGGCCGACTCCATTGCTGTTCACTGATGTTTGTTCGTGTTTCACAGTTTAGTTTTAAGGTTTGTTGAAACTTCAAGCAATGGGCCTTCGTGAGTTGGGCGTTCCAAGCATCATATCAATTTCAACCCAGAACTTTGAAGCTTATGAAACACTAATTACCAGCTCAATTTGGTATTGGTATCGTGAATTAATTTCTTTGAGCAAAATTCCTTTTTATAGAAAGTTATTGGTTCAAATCAATTCAAGATATGATTTTTAACTTGTATTTTTGAAAAGAAAAAATAGGGAAATTGTATCGTGCTTCGTGAATTAGGACCATCTGAATCTGCTAGATGGGATGAAACAATTTTTTAGGGAAGCTGGGATGAAACAATTAGATAGACTCATAGACTTACGGAGTAATATTTTTTTGTAGGATAAACAAAAAATTTAAAGGACTGCATAAGGGTTTATTCGAACTTAACACATTTAACTATATTCATTAACCACTCTACCAACATATAACATATATATATAGAGAGTGTGATTTTAAAAAGAACTGTATTATTTGTGAGAATGTGAGAACCATTAAATTTAATGCATTCATTGGAAAAATTAATACATTCGCTGTTAAAATTAATGCACTCAAAAAAATAAAAACAAAAATTACTCACTTGAGAATTTGAACTCAGGATCTGCATTCATCTAATAAGATGATGCATCCACTGTATTAAATTTTAATGAATACATCTAATAAGGTGGATGCATCATCTTGTTGGATGAATGCAGATCCTGAGTTCGAATCCTGAAGGGAACATTTTTTTTTTCATTTTTTTGAGTGCATTAATTTTAACAGCGAATGCATTAAATTTGATGGTTATATATATATATATATATATATATATATATATATATATATAAAGAGAGAGTTTTCAATTTCAAATCAATTTCAAAATTGAGTGGCAATTTTGTAGTTAGAATAATTGAAGGATTATTTATAAGCTATACATTTTTTTTCTTTAAATTCTTATTTTTCTATTTTTATTTATTTTTTAAAATTATGAAATTAGACTAATTATAAAATATTTGATATGCATATCAAATTAAAGATCATGACAAGAGCTTTAATTTGATATATGCTATGTAAATATTGAATTTAAAACATAAAAATTATATTTATTTAAAGATTAAAACTTAAGAAAATTCTCTCTCCCCTCTCCTCTCTTCTTTGACTAAATGTATTTTTTTTTCAATTATCTTTTAACTTATAGTATTGTTTTCTTTTTTCACAATATTATTTTTTATTAATATGAATTATTCTTTATTGTCTTTATATTAAACTAAAATATATTTATCTTAAATCATAGTATTTTTTAATTATATTTAGAATTTTTATATAATAATCAATTTTATATATAATAAAATATAAAAATATTTTCTGTGCATTGCACGAGTGCAAATGCTAGTATATATATATATATATATATATATATATATATATATATATATATATATATATAGGGTAGGGTTAATATAAAAACCCCTCTTAAGATGAAAACTAGGAACCAATTTAAAGCCATTGATTTAAATAAAATAGAGGGCTGAGATTAAACTACAGATGCACAATTTCGATTGCATAGATGCACAGTTTCAATTGCATAGCTGCACAATTTCGATTTGCTTGAGTATTTTGCATTGTTGGTTTCAATTGCATAAATTGCATATTTTTAAGTGCACAGTAAAATATAATAGATGCACAGTTTCTTTTGTTGACTAAATCCTAACCATTAGATCTAATATTTAAAAGGTCAAGATTAGGTTCCTAGTTCTTATTTTAACAGAGGTTTTTATTAGAACCTCTTCCTATATATATATATATATATATATATATATAAAAAACAACTCTAATTAGTTGAAATACAATAGTATAAATTATTAAAATTGTAAACGCCCTTCATGCAGAAACTGCACCGAAATAGAGTTGGCTTTATCTTTGCACCCTCCAACATAGAACTCATTTTTTTTTTTGAGGGAATCCAACATAGAACTCTAATAAAACGATAAAACTTTGTTTCTTTTAATTTATTTGATAAAAAAGGAATGTATGGTCGAACTCTTTAAAAAGAACAATAAGGAGTTGGAATTAAACTGCTCATTTTGAAATTAAACCTGTTCAATTTTGAAATTAAACCTGTTCAATTATTTTCCGTAATTCTCTTTGCAATGTGTTTTTTATGTTGATATGCCTGAAACTAAATAGAATAAGTCCATATTTGGTTGGGCTTTTTTGGAGCTCGAAAAGAAATTCAATTAATTGAATTTATTATTTGCTATTTAATTAAAAAAATGAGTTAACTATTGCCCTTACTTGAGGGTAACACAATCACTCAATTTGCTACCCTCAAAATAGAGGAGAAACAAAAGAAAGAAAATCTTTTACAAGTGATTTTTTTTTCATTATTGAACCAAACACTCAATAAAAGTAATTATTATTGTTACTATTCTTCCCATTATTTGATTTCATTCTCTTTCCATTCCTCTACTTGAACCAAACGAACACTAAGTGAGCTTGCCAAGTGATAAATTGTAATTGAGCTCGAAGGCTAAAATTAGCCTTTCTTTTGTTAGTTTCAAAGATGAGAAGAATATTTAGGCGTTCAAATCTGAATACCAGTATTTGTATTTCTTTTTTCCCATGCCACTACTTTTAAGCATTTGATTTCGCATATGACTAATATCTATCTCACCTGAAAAAAGTGGGATACGAGTAATGAATTTTCTTTTTGTTAGTACATTAAAATACATACGAGAAGCATTTATTAGTGTTATCACGGCCACAAAATCACAATTTCTCATTCTAAATTTCAAATTATATTGCAATGCATCATACGAGTAATCACACAAGCTGACACTCTCTTTTAACTCCAGTCAGTTCCAACTTGTATCTTGATTCTTCAAGTCCAAAATCTTGAAGTCCAATTGAACTGTATTGCATTCTTAAAATCGAACAACACAAATTGGTACGATGGAATGATCGTTCATAAATTTATTCCTAATCACATGATTGAATGGAGAATATATCGAGGTTTATACATCACGAGCATATGATCCTATGAGGCAGATTTAAATACACAAAACTAACAATAACATTATGAGTTTCCATAAATCACAACAGATCCATGCAAAGCAATGAAGTCATTTCTAGAGTGTAAGATGTTCCATACCTTTGGTGTTTCTTGCTACTGCTTTGACTGATTTCTTCTCTTCTTGTTCGTCGTAAGGGTTTGCCCTAAGACTAGAGCTGGCCTCTTCAGTATCCGAGCAGCCAGGTCTTTCAGTCAAGAATTGCTCCCAGAACACATCATTCACCCGTTTCTGCTCCGTTGCAGGCCCCTGCTTGTTAGCATCGGGTGAGGAAGATAAAGCCTGAGCCTCATCCAGACGCGTTCTACCAGCTGGAGATGTCCGATGGCCAGCATCAATAATGTCGCTGTTAGGCCGTGATGAGGTACACATATCCGAACTTGATTGAGGCATCACAATGGAGTTCTGGCTCTTGTTGAGCTCCAGAGGAGACGAAGCAAGAGAGAGGTTCAACAGGCAGGATAGGTGACCATCACCTTCGTCATTCGAAGTCAGGCTATGATGCAAGGAGTGCAGTTTCGGGCTCTCGGGTCCCACTTTGCACGACAAAGATGAATCCATCTGTAGGTCTAAAGAAGCCCCAGTATCTGATAGCTCTAACGTTTCAGGGGGGCATATGAAACCTGCCGTTCTCATATGCACATCTCTTGGCCATCCCTCGATTCTCCCTTGAGGACTTACCCCATCTTCATTCGAGCTCTGTGTGCTATGTGAAAGCAAGTTGACATCCGAAACAGCAGTCGATAATTCCAGCCTGAGCTTATTGCAGAAGTCTTGGTCTGTACAATCGAATTCCGGCCTGCAGCTGCTTTGATTGTCTACTGAAACAGTCTCCTGAATTGACTGGACATCATCATCTGCCTGGGGGAGTCTCCTCTTCTTATTATACGCTGAAAAATCCATCGATTCGAGCTTATGAGCAAGGCGTTCGACAAACTCAGGATTTCGAATTGACTTATTCAGGTAGCTTAATAGTTTTTCCTGTCTCTGCTCCATGCTACCTATACGCTGAGTTAAGTCTTCCAACTGTACCTTAGCTGCAGACTGCTGCTCCTTGAATCCCAACAAATTTCCTTCTAGAGCAGCCTTCTCACGCGACAACTTGTCAATTTCTTCCTCATATGTCGCTCTTTCAGGATCAACCGAACCTTGAGGCTGACTGTGGCTGTGAATAGGCTTTCTACGATGAATATTCTTAAGAAGATGCTTCTGATCCTTCACAAATTCATCATTAGCAAACTCCCATCTCTCAGGATCAATCTTCCTGAATCCCTACAACCAAAAATATCTCTTTTATAGGTTAGCAACCGTGGTTATCTGATGATATAATTCAATTATCTGAAAATGTAAGTGTCCACTTGAATTTCATGAAGAATTCCTTCATACATTTATTAACTACTTCAGTTTTTCGCTTTCAGAACTAAAAGGGAAACCTATTCTCCAAAAAAAAGACGAGAAACGAGAAGCATACAATGAAGTTGTTCAGCAATAATGCATAAATTCCCAATATATACTATACAGCCAAAATCACCATATGATATATATCGTCTTGTGTTGAGACATACAATTAACATCCCACAAGTCAATAGGAAGGTAGTAATCAATTGTTTCTTAGCCAGTTTTTTTATTTATTTTAATTGCTGTTCTTTTATCAAGCTTCGAGGTTCATGATCCTTCATACACACATTATACATAAAACATTTTCTGTCATAAACCAGCCAGGCTGAGTTATCACTTTTCTCTGGAAATATATATGATAGCACAATATGCAACGGGGCCACCATAGTTGCTCGCTGTAGACACATTCACAAGGCGTTTTGAAAAAAACTCTGCTACACCATAAAACAAGAACTAAACATAAGAAAATCGAGAAATAGATCATGGTGTCGCCATCCACAAACTTCATCAGAAAAAAATGCTGACAACCACAATTAAATTCAAATTCATCACACATGATGGCACAGCTCAATCTCCACCAACAAACATGATCATCAAAATTCAAATACTCCCTCCGTCCCATGAAGCAAGACATAGTTCCTTTCAGCACAGAAATTAAGAAATTGGTATTTTGAGTGTTAAGTGTGGTAGGTGAAAAAGTGAATAAATAATAAATTTTTTGCTATTTTTAGAAACTGGCTTCGTGGGACAGAGCAAAAAGGAAATTTGGTCTTGCTTCATGGGACGGAGGGAGTAATAATTTTAAGGGTTAATAGCCAGAAAATACGCGAACTTTCATCGGAATTGCATATTGCACACGACCTCAAAAATAGCCTCATAATACACCACCTTTTAATTTAGTCGCAAATTGCACCTTTGAAGTACCCAATCGTGATGCAATTTGCGACTAAATTAAAAGGTGGTGTATTATGGGGCTATTTTTGAAGGTCGTGTGCAATATGCAATTCCGATGAAAGTTCGTGTATTTTCTGGCTATTAACCCTAATTTTAATCCCAAAATAGTAAGCGTTCAAAACAAAACCCTAATTCAACAATTCAACGGAAAACTGATCACCATAACAGTTCAATTGATCGAGAAATACATACGTAGGTGTTAAGCTGGCGGATGAAGCTGGAGAAATTGTTGTGCTTGAAGTAAGAAGGGAGGAGGACGCGGGCGAATTCCGGTGGATTCCAGACCACGAAGCTCTTCCTGCTCCCGCTCCATGAGACGATCGCATCCGTCGACGAGTCGTCCACCATCTCATACGTTTTCAGCAGGAAAGGTGCCGGACCGCCGCCGCCTCCCGTTGCCATGCCACCGGAAGCTCCTCCGTCCATTAGAGGCAACAATTGGGAATTCTGATTGACTATGTGGTTGACTGGATTTTTGAAGGATACGGAAATTGGAGTTGTTGTGGTTTACGCGTGTAAACGAAAAAGAATTCTTTAATCTTCAAACTATAGTAGTAGGAGTAGTAATTAATTACTCTTTCCGTTGTCAAAAAAAATTAATTATTCTTTCCCGAATAAAGCTTTCATCGAATCATCCGTGGTTTTTCTCAAAAAAAAAAAGAAGCTTTCATCGGTGGTTGACCTGACCCCCAACTGAAGAAACCAAATGTACCAAACCCATTTCATCTCAGCCGCCCATTTTCGATCTTAAACCAACGACAGCATCCCAGCCGTTGATTTGGCTCCATAACTATAACATATGTTACGTGATTGCCGGTTACAACACTGCAGATTTCAGTCTGTTTTCTGCTTCATTCTTGCTTAAACTAGCCCGGCCCTTTTTGTCACGATCTACTCCCTAACTAGAAGATTTAAATTATAGACGTGAAATATCACGCGGCTCAATCGATAAGAGGCTTTTTTCAATCATTAAGTATTTAAGTTAGGATTCGAATTATCGTAGAGAAAAATGGGGAATCATTTGAAAAAGATGAGAAAAAAAGAGTTACAATATTATATATATACATCAACTTTAGAAGTATATATAGGAGGTTTCAAGCATGGGTGTGCAAAAATCGAGCCGAATCCAAAAAATCGATTGAAACCAATCATTTTCAGTTCAGTTTGATTCGATTCGAAAATATAAAGGCCGGTTCTCGGTTCGACTTTCTTAAGGAAGAATCAATCAATTGTCAATTCGATTTCGATTTTCCTATTTTAGATAGGTTGGTTTCGGTTTCTTTGTTTCTCTCGTCCCCTCACGCAGTCACGCTCACACACGCCTCTTTACTTCCTCTCTCACTCACACACGCTTCTTTGCTTCATCTCAGGCCAGCCAGCGCTCGTTTACCCTCCGTCGAATGGTCGACCTCCTCTCTTCTCCGCCACATGGCCAGCTTCGCCCTCCTTTATCCCCCTTCGGTAAGGCCAGTCATAACGTGGCCAACGGCTACCTCGCCTTCCTCTTAGCCTGTTCACCAACCTACGCCTCCCATCTTGCTCCTGCACATTGCCAATTTCTGCGCTTCCCTTCCCTCATGCGCCTCTCCATTTTCCTTCACCACAGACCTTGCCATCCTCGCTGAAAACAAATTTTGTTAAAAGAATAAATAAAAAATACATAGGGTTCGATCGGTTTGGGAAACCAATCGATTTTTCTAGTTCGGTTTAGGATCGGTTTTCCCATAATGGTCGGTTGGTTCAGTTTTAATTTTTCCATCGTCGATTCGATTTCAATTTATAGAAAAATGGTTCGGTTGGTTCAATTATGAACCGATGCACACCCCTAGTTTCAAGTTACTATACTTCTCTAATCAATAAGTTTAGGACATGTTTGGTAGGCATCATTAAGCCTATATTGCTTACATATTGTTGGAAAATTAGCTAATAAATAGCTATACAATCATAATTAATAATGGTTCATTGAGATTTGTTGAGATTAATTGGTATATTTTGAATCTACGTTTCATGTACATTCATTTAGTATATTTATTAGTTCATTTTTGAGTTGAGATGAATGTGCTATTTTAATGCCTAAAGTTTACAACTTAGAACATGAAAAATATGAATATCTCACATTGGAAAAATAAAGTAATATCAAACTATTTATAAGTATTATCTAATTAGAAGGAAACAATCAAGTATGCACCATTGTAGTGCACCCTAATGGGCTTTAGTGTTAGTCATTTTATGGCTAGCTAACACTTTCCAAGTTTAAGCACATGCACGTGCTTGTCTTAATGGGCACTTTAAGGCGCACTTTACACTTTGTGCGTATTGTCGCGGGGAACAATGAGGAGCCTTTAGTTTTGCCAAAGTGACTCGTGGAAGTGGCTTGGTGGTCCAGACGGTTCAATCGTGGCTCGCGTTAGTCCTAGTTCAATGTAGCTCACATGTAACATGGCAGCGGCGCAGATGTGGCGATAAAGTGGTGGCAGTTAGAGTGTGTCTGGCACATGGTTCACTGAACCAAAGTGTATGCATCATTGCGAGGAGCATTGAAGAGCCTTTAGTTTTGGCAAAGTGACTCGTGGAGATGGCTTGGTGGTTCGAACGGTTTGATCGTGGCTCGCACTTGTCCAAGTGCAGTGTGGTTCTCACGTCACGTGGCAACTTCTCGTAGTTATTATAGCCGTTAAGTCTTAAGATAATTACTCAGTCCCGAATATTCAGTAGTTCCCCAAATATACGAGTTGTAGTGCAACTTCTCGTAGTTGTTATAATTGTTGTATCTTAGAGACATATATTGTAGAACTACGTGCACTATTGCGCATCATTTTATCTTTCGGAGATAGTGTCCAACCCTAGCCTCAACTCTAGTTGTTTATTTCTTTTTTTATCGCATTTTCCACACACCCAATTAACAATCACAAGACAGATTTTCGTGTAGAAAAATGACGAAAACCAATAGCAACGTTAGTCACGTCCCAAATGCGGTTTCTAGTGGCAACACTTCGAACGCCCTTGATCATGCCGAAAAGCTAGAGAAATCCTCAGGTTCTGAATTTAAGCATTGGAAATCTAAAATATTGTTTTACCTTACTACTCCCAATTTGCCTCATTTTTTGAATAAGTCACCTCCAATTGTGGGGGAAGACGAGACTGTTGAGCAACGATACACTGCGCTGGATGCATGACATCACATCACATTAACATTCCATTTCACAACTACGCACTGAATGAGCTAGACAACAGACTTTACAGTGTCTACTCTAGTGCCAAGTCATCAAAAGAACTGTGAAATTCTTTGGAGACGAAATACAAGACTGAAATGTCATCTTACAGAAGTTTATTTTCAGTCCTTCTTGGACTACAAAATGGTGGACAACAAATTTGTCCTCGAACAAGTACAAGAGCTCCAACTAATCCTTTATGACATCATTGTCAAAATGTATGAATCTATCTGAATTATTTCAGGTTGCCGCAAAGATCGAAAAATTGCCACCAATGTAGAGGGACCTCAAGAACTACTCAAATACAAATGTAAAGAGATGTGACTTGAAGACCTCATTGTACGTTTGAGGATCGAATAAGACAATCGAAAGGCAAACAACAAGTCGAATGAATCATTGGTGGAAGCAAATGTAAATTTAGTTGAATTAAGCACCAACAAAAGGAAATGCAAGTTCAGTGTAAAGAATCACAGCTCATAAAAAGCAAAAGGATAACAAAGGAAACTGCTACAACTGCGACAAACCAGGACACATGGAAAATGACTGAATTGTCGTAGGCGACATCGATTGAATTACGCATAAGGAAGATGGTGGGTGGTTGTTTTCGCGCTTCTCCTCCTCTTGTGACCACTGGAGGCATTTCTTCTCTATTTCTGACTGCTTTAAAAAGGATATTTCAGCGAGTTTCCCAAATTTGGAGCTAGGGTTTTCGAATTGAAAATTTGGGCATTGTGATGAGTTTTTTATTGGGAATTTGGGGCTAGGCTTTTCATCTACTTTGGGTATTGTGGCAAGTTTCCCCAATTTGGCTATGTTGAAGAACGGTTTATGATGGCATATTGATTTGGGGTGTGGAGGAAAGGAGGGATATCGTGACGACGATTGAATTGCGATTGAGGAAGATGGTGATTGTTTCCGTGCTTGTCCTCCTCCCGCAGCTACTGAAGGCATTTCTGCTCTATTTCTGGCCACTTGAAAAAGGATACTATGACAAGTTTCCTGAATTTCGGGCTACAGGTTTCTGATTTAGAATTTGGGTATTGTGGCGAGTTTCTTATTGGGAATTTAGGGCTAGGGTTTTCCTCTGGTAAAGGTATTGTAGCGTGTTTCCCCAATTTGGCTATGGTGAAGAAGGGTTTATGATGACAGATTGATTTGGATATGGTGGAGTGTGGCAACAAGGAAAGAGAGATAAGAGAAAGTGGAGATGGCTGGGGATGCTGCAGTTGAATTTTTTATTTTTTATTTGACTTACCTACTTAATTTTATTTAAGGATAAAACTGTAATTTGTTTACTTAATCTAGACTTTAATCTACGGTATCAAACAACTAATTCATGGTAATCTATATTTCATATCATAACTACCAAACATAAATACATGATATCGATATTCTTTTATCTATGAAACGCATCTTGACTTAAATTATCTTATCATGCCCTAACATACCTACCAAACGAGTCATTATGCTTTAATTAGTTAATAACTTGTACGAGTGCCGCCACTCACTCCCTAATGGCCTCATGAGGGCTAAAAGAAATACTATGTCTGTCCCACCTCACTTGGAGTATTTCTTTTTAGGTTGTCATGTCCCTAGTACTTCCTTCGATCTATAAGAGTGTGCATGATCGTTGGTGGCACGAGTTTTAATAAAATGTTAGGTAAGTATGTTATTAGTGGAAGAAGGGGTCCAAAAAACAAAAGTGCACACTCTTGTAGGACGTACCAAAATGGCAAAAAGTGCACACTCTTATAGGATTGATGGAGTATATTTTTAGCAAATAAGGGTAGCTAAGGGTCACTATTTACACAATTAATGGCAAAAATAAAGGTCATTAAGTCTTGAACAAGTGGGCTATAACATTTTATACACAATAAACACTTGCTCCTAAATAATAATTTGTGAAGAACTAGGTCAAGTAAATCCGGACAGAGGGAGTAGTTTGGAGATCTAAAATCGAGAATTTCCGGGAACCGAAGGATGTTTAAATAAAAGAATTTAAAAGAAATACTAAATACAAGAATTTCAAAATTAGAAGCCTCCTCATTACATGTACTAAACACAAAGACATCCGAAGCAAGTATTACTATTCTTCCAAGGCATAATTGCTTGTTTTTAAGTGAAGTTGGTAATTTGATGTTGAGTTCTCTGGATCAATGTGAAATGGCAATGAAGTGTTTTAATTGTAGTCATCAAAGTCTTCAGTTATGAGTTTTCTTTTACTATTATTGGGAATTCGTTATGCTCACCGCTGAAAATTCGGTAGTGATTTGCTTTCTTGCAATTGTTGTAACCTTTCATGATTTTCTCAATATACATTAAATCCCTTCTTCTCTTCATGTGTTGGTGCTAAAACAAGCACAAAGAGCTGATTGAGAACACTTGATGTCTTGATTTAGTAATGTTGGACCATTAAACAAACTTGAATGATGGGAGAAGAAGAGTTGAATGTAAAAAGAGACCCAATTCTACCAGAAATGGACTCACCAAATGTATAAAAGAAAGGATATTGACAATCACTTCATTTCTACTTGAGTTGAAATATATAATCCTAGAAATCAATAGCTTTCATAATAGTAAAAGCATTAATGAGTAACCATTTCATCTAAATCACACAATCTACACTCTGAATTGTAGTGATTACAAAATCTTGATTCTTGCATTGGACAAAATTCTGAAATCAAATTACATTTATATGAAGATCATCAAGAACAAAATCCAGCACACCCGACAGCAGATATACAAAAAAGAGTGACCATAAGGTTACAAAATAGAAAAGAAAAACTATATATAAAAATAAAAGAAATTACCATAGCAGCATCACTCTCCCCTGGCGCATCTGGTGATCATCTCACAACCCCTGCCGTAGGAATTGGCGACGCCGGTGCCCTTGCAGTTGTAATACGAAGCTCCGGGGCGATCGCAGGGCACCAAATCTCTTCTGAGAGTGTCGTAACTGATGTATCTCCGGCGCATCAGCAGCGCCCTCCGATTGCTCTCGGAATCCATGAGGTCCTCCTGGAGCGCGCACTGGCCGATCTTCCCGGCGCAAACGGCGTCCAATTCGCTGGAGTTTAGATCCGATAGCGAGAGGACTGAGGCGAGCAAGAGAAGGGCAAGGGCGCACAAGGAATGCAGCTGGGGTTTGGGCATTTTGTGAGAGGATTTTTGTTAAGAGTGGTGAAAATGAGGTAACGTGTAGTATGTGAAAATGGTGGGGAGTGTCATTAATGAGTGTATACCTACTATTCTGCGCATGAGAGTGACCCACCAACCTCAAGGGGAAAGCAAGAGTTTATTGGTTGCGGACTTTTGTCAAACACTTGCAACTCACTGTGCTACAACTGGACCTACCCTTATTCGAGAAAGTAGTTTGGGATTGATCACAACCTATGCTTAACTTCATTCAACTATAAACCACACTTTACAGGTGTTACAATTTTGTAATGTATTGTAAAAAGGTAAATCGTGAGAATGAGTATTCAATTCAATTTACAAAACAGTGGTTATGGATTTTCTTATTTACATTTTTGTAAAGTTTCAGTGTCCCATACAAAATTATGTGTTCTTAAATGAGCATTCAAAAAATAAAGAGCTACTGTACTAATTAAATTGATCCGTAGATTGAAGACGAGAGCATCCACTGAGCCCCTGGCACCCACCTCTTTACACCATCTTCAATGATGTTCAAAATTTGACCAAGTTGGTCAATTTCCAACGCTAAATCTAAAAATTAAAGATTTTAAAATTTCACCAGTTTTTATGTAAAAATACAAATTTACCTTTAACATTAAAAATTTAAAAATTAATCTTTTTCACTTCTTATTTCTGACGCATTTCTCTCTCTCATGCAACAATTCTCACCATGGATGAAGATCCCATAAAAAAAGCAACTCAATCAAACTCTGACTCCTTCAGTCTGTAGCCTCCAAGGACGAAGAAAAGAGTTGCTTTGATATGCATTTTCAAATTGAGAGGCATCATCTCAAGTTTCCATCCTGTTTAATCGATTACCTTACATATATGTATGTGTATATACTGTAAATGCAAACTTAGAATATCCAACTCATTTTGCTCTAGCCAAGACTGAAGATATTCAGCGTAACTTGATAAGATTTCAACTTCTAATTCTCTTCACTCTTGGAGTTTTCTATTTGATTTCCTCTCTCTCTCTCTCTCATGCCAGATTAATATTACTAGCTAGATTAGTGTAACCAACTCTTATAGATACTAAATTTGGTGTTTTGGTGTGTGTGCATGTTGGTCTAGTGGTACAAAGTTAATGTCCAAGACTTAAGGTCCTGAGTTCAAGTCTTTCAGCGCGTGATCTTTAAAATTTCTTTATTTACTTATAATTATAATTTATCAAAAAAAAAAAAAAAATTGGTGTTTTGTTTTCATTCAAAAGCCCCCTTCAAATTCTCGTCAACTTTTGATTTGTGTGAAGCCCACATAAATTCGTGTTGGCTAGATATTGACAATTAAATATCACCCGTAGGATACATTAAATTAATCGTAAGATACATTAAATCAACAACTACAAATCAATCTAAGATATCACCATATACGAGGGATCTCCTTGGAACCATTTTTCTATATATAGAGGTAGGTTCTAGTGAGATTGCAACTTTTCGTGAGAGTGAGATGTGAGACTAATGAATAAGTTAGCAATTTTTTTTTTTTTGCAATTCATACTTTTATACAGCGAATTCATACGTGTTCTACATAAAATTCATACACTTTTTCTAGTTCTTATTTCTTATTTTAAGAGGTGCTCTCACTGTAGCCGTTCCCTATATATATATATATATATATATATATATATATATATATATATATATATATATATATATATAGGGTGTGGTTCTAGAGAGAACTACATTATTTGTGAGAACGTGAGAACCATCAAATTTAATGCATCCACTGTAAAAATTAATGCATTCACTGTTAAAATTAATGCACTCAAAAAAATAAAAAAAATTGCTCCCTTCAGGATTCGAACCCATGATCTGCATTCATCCAACAAGATGATACATCTACCGTAGATCTTGATAATCGAATGGCTGAAAATGGTTCTCCGTTCTTTTTTTATTTATGGTTCTTTCTTGAACCTCTCCCTATATATATAGCCTATAAAATAAGACCCATATTTAGCCTATAAAATAAGACTCAATATTGACGCTTGATCTTTCTTAAATAAACGGCGAGATCTTCAATCTAATTTCCTTAGGTAATTAACGTTATATTAGGTATTAGGATAGAAAAGTAATTTTAGAATTTTAATAGTATCATTTCCTTAAATTAAGGGATTACTTTTAAGTTAATATCTAACATTCCATAGATACAAAACTAATCTAACCTATACGAGCAAGGAAGTCGACAGAATAATAAAAAAATAGTTAAGTAGTATATGTTCCATATTTTGAATTAAATAAATATATGTATTGTTCGTTTAAATTTTTATAAAAATTCATACGATTATACTCTATAATTCATCACATTTCTATATTTATTTCTTTTTTAATATATTGTTCTGTATTGCATGGTGCACTAAGTTCAGTAGACCTGAACGATGCTTCTCAGTTGCACGAATTATTTTGAATTAAATAAATATATGTATTGTTCGTTTAAATTTTTATAAAAATTCATACGATTATACTCTATAATTCATCACATTTTAAACATTTTCCACTTTCGGTATTGGACTCGTTAAAGATTTTAGGATAATTTGTTATTGGATTCGTTAAAAGACTTTTTTATTTATATTGGATTCATTAAAAATTCATACATAAATAAAAAATAATTCGTACGAAAACCAAAAAAAAATTCATACAATCAGAGTTGAGGCTAAAATAATTCGTACGAAACCAAAAACAATTCATACAATCAGAGTTGTGGCTAAACTAATTCGTACGAAAACCAAAATAATTCATACGTAAACCAAAAATAATTCATAAATGCTACATTTTAATATATAATCTCGCCCCCCCCCCCCCCCCTAATTTAGGGATCACGTTGAGATTTTCACATGTTTGTTAATAGAGCAAAAAAATCGAAAAAAATTCATCTACTTACAATGAAAAATGCATACATTTTTTAAAGTAAGTGCAGTATTCGAAGCCCAATTTAAAAATGATGAATTTAAATATTCTTACATCATGAAAAAATTATCCACTTACAATAAAAAATTCATACATGTATATCCTATAATCCACATGAGAATTTTGATGCGTAACCAATTGAATTGTAACTCTCCCCAATATCTACATAATGATTTGGTTGAAATCAATTTTTAATTAATTAAATCTCCTCAGCCGTCATTTGCGTGTACAATTTCAAAGACAATAATTTCATATCTTAATTTCCCTAATTAATAAACGCGATAATCGGAAAGTTTTTGTTGGAATGATGGAAGGTGATTCGTCATTCCCAAATTTACCCTTCAGGTGAATATTTCACCGAATTTTATTGGTCTTACTCATGAACACCAGATCAGATTAATTATTTAATCTGATCCGTTAATTAGATTAGATCTACGGTCATTATATAGTCTTATTTTATGGACTAAGAGTGGTTCATTGAATAGCGGCACCCTATATATATATATATATATATATATATATATATATATATATAGGGAGAGGTTCAAATAAGAACCACTAATAAAATAAGAACGGAGAACCATTTTAAGCCATTCGATCATCAAGATCTACGGTGGATGCATCATCTTGGTGGATGGATGCAGGTGCTGGGTTCGAATCCTGAAGGGAGCAAAAAAATTATTTTTTTCGGATGCATTAAATTTTATAACGGATGCATTAATTTGTATAGCAGATGCAGTAATTTTATTGGTTCTTATGTTCTCACGCTAATTGTGGTTCTCACTATAACCGCACTCTATATATAGGAAATGACTAAAATAAGAGCATTTCTTAATATATAAAATAAGAATAATTTTCAGTCTTAGATCATCAAGATCTACGGTTGATTCGTAATCCTGTTGGATGGATTTATGGTACTGAGTTCGAATCCCAAAGGCAACAAAAATTTATTTTTCACAATTCATACCTTTATACAGCGAATTCATACGTGTTCTACATAAAATTCATACATTAAAAATTGCTCTTATTTCTTATTTTAAGATGTGCTCACACGGTAGCCCACCCCTATATAAAATTCATACATTAAAAATTTATTTTTCACAATTCATACCTTTATACAACGAATTCATACGTGTTCTACATAAAATTCATACATTAAAAATTGTTCTTATTTCTTATTTTAAGATTGGTGGGCTACCGTGAGAACACATCTTAAAATAAGAAATAAGAGTAATTTTCAATGTATGAATTTTATGTAGAACACGTATTAATTCGCTGTATAAATGTATGAATTGTGAAAAATAAATTTTTACTACCTTTGGAATTCGAACTCAGGACCATAAATTCATCCAACATGGTACGAATCAACCATAGATCTTGATGATCTAAGGGCTGAAAATGATTCTTACTCCCTCCGTCCCTAAAATAACTTCCTCTTTTTCCATTTTGGGACGTCCCCCAAATAACTTCCTCTTTTTTTCTTTCTATTTTTGGACACCTACCCCACCACTAATAATACTTTATTTATTCTTACTTTTTACTTTTCACCACTCTCAATACTAATTATAACACTTTTCACAATTTTCAATAATAATTATATCACTTTTTCTCCACTATTAATACACTTTACAACTTTTCATTAAAACTTGTGCCGTTCCCAAAGAGGAAGCCATTTCAAGGACGGAGGGAGTATTTTATATCTTAATAACTAATAAGTGTACTTATATTTTAGCCCTCCCCTATATATATATATATATATATATATATATAGGGAGAGGTTCAAGAAAGAATCATAAATAAAAAAAGACCGGAGAACCATTTTCAGCCATTCGATCATCAAGATCTACGGTGGATGCATCATCTTGTTGGATGAATGCAGATCCTGGGTTCGAATCCTGAAGGGAGCATTTATTTTTTATTTTTTTAGTGCATTGATTTTAACAGCGAATGCATTAATTTTTACAGTGGATGCATTAGATTTGATGGTTCTCTCATTCTCACAAATAATGTAGTTCTCTCTAGAACCACACCCTATATATATATATATATATATGTGTGTGTGTGTGTGTGTGTGTGTTGAAAACTAAATATACCGATTAATTTGAACTAGAAAAATAAATCAATAATAATTTGAGATTATCTTCAATTTTTATTTAGCAAAAACATTTTTTCCAACCGTGAATTTCAATGCAAAGTTTTGTTCCATAATATAATTTGCATAACTTAATAACTTGTTCCATATTGTCGTTAAATTTGATTCATGACAAAAAAAATTCAATATACATCTTAAATTTATTATAGTATAAATATCATGAAAATCGATTTAAAATGAATAAGTTACGAAAAAAAAATTAAAATTTAAAATATTATATTTTTCTCTTTTTATTAAAATTTTGTACAAGTTTTTTTTATATTTATGTATGAAAATATTTATTTATTTGCTATGACGTGTAAAACTCTATAATAATAATGCGTAATGCTAATTTTCATTATTGAATAATTTTTAACTTTATTTAATAACTGTAATTATCAATTACACTTTATATAAAGTTGAAATTTTATATTTTAAAATTCAGAATTTTATTGAGTAATTGACATGGACTATTTTATTTTTGAAACATATTTTGTAATTATTTATATTTTGATTTTATTTAATATCTATATTTATTTATTTAAATATATCATTTAATTTATTTGTTCGTCGTGCATCACATGAATGACCGTACTAGTATATATTGAAATGTAAAATTTGAATAACTACTCAAATTATATAATGTAATAATTATTTGATAATAATAATTAATTTATAGTTGAATTACATAAAATGCTAAAATCTTGAATTATTTTAGAACTTAGAGCTAGGATCCAGGCTATGCTATGTTCTCTAAATTTGAAACCTAGAGCTAGGACCCCATACTATATTCTACGTGAGGCACACGATATTGTGACCAATACCAACCCTAAACTTATGGTAGAAAATAAATATATTCTGTGATTTTATCCATAAATATGTGATTAATTTTTAATCTTAAATTCATTAAAATTCTACTTGAATATAAAAATGAACTGTACAAACTGTCCTAAAAAATTGACTCAGGGGCTACAGTCCCCCAACCCCCGTACAATACCTTCAAGTTCAACCCCCCAAATCCTGAATCCGCTCCTAAGTTCTATGATTTTACCCATATAGATATAGTTAACTCTTAACTCCAATTTGAACAAATTGCAATGGAGGCGAATATAACTCCACACGTTTTGGGATTCATTTGATGCATTTACAAGAAGGAAAACTAAAAACTTACGACTTGTTAAAGAAAATAAAAATTAGTTTTTGAGCCCATATTGTACGGTCACGGGTCGATCCTAACGCACGTATGATCCACCTGATTTGTCTTTTGTTTTTTTATTTGACAAATATTCATGTGCAACTGGTTGTCAAAATGACACTACTTTATTCGGGAAATGACACCACTTCAACATCAAATGACACTTGGATCTTCAAGTGTCATTTGTATGTTGAAGTAGTGTCATTCAGGAACCAGTTGCACGGTGCAACCGGTTGCACAGAAGAGTGCCTCTTTTTATTTTTGCTCGATCTATGTAAAATGATACTTTTATTAATAAAAAATGATATCTTTATCGATGATAAATGAAATCACGCATATAATATGATATAAAATTATACTCCCTTCGTTCACCAAATGAGTATTTCTTTTTAATAACAATTGATATTTTTTAAATATAAATAATACTTTGCAAATAATATTTTTTGTAAAAATAAATGATAATGACAGTTTTAATGCATGCAAATGACATTTTTAATGACAAAAAATGTATTTTTGCTTAAATGTAAATGATATTTTTATAAAAATAAATTATATTTATAAAAATAAACTATACATTAAAAATGACATTTTTTTTGTAAAAAATAATATTTTCTCTAATCAATCAAAAGTAAAAAAATAATTGATACATTAAAAATAATGGATCGAATCGGACTGATAGGAGAATTGGTGTTAGTTTTTTTGTGAAATGAAGTGTGTATCTTACGGTAAGCCTCTCATCGTTACAATTGAAAGGAATACATGATGAGCATATGCCAATTGTTAAAATCGATTCACCAAATTCGATAGAAAAATCCGTATTTGGTTTCAATTTCGATCGAATTTCCATGAATATATTATATATACAATCTCATTATTTAAAAAGAAAAAAATAGACGAAAAAAATAAGAGATCACAATCCAAAAATTAAAATACAAACTTTCACACAAGAAGCAAGCCTAACTAAACAAGACAAAACTAACAATATAATACAAGCATCACTAGTTCACTCATCAACAATACTAAAATGTAATTTCGACCGAGAAACTAAAACAAGTTTTGGTTTATTATTTTTCGATCAAATTAATCAATTGTAATTCTCTGCTAGAGGAGATGTTGCGGGCAGAGCTTTAGGTGGAAGCCACGCCAGCCCATTTGATCAAAAAATGTCTATGGTCAGATCAAAAAATTAATCAAAAAATACATGGCTCCGATCTAATATAGTTTCATTTACTATAATTATAAACACAATTAAAGTGATGCCCATCGAATTTCAAGGGGTTAGTGTAAAAGATTCGTTGGAGACTTATGCCAGAGGGGCTTGTATATAAGACAAAATCGAGTCACAATTTATCAATTAAAATTCACTTGAAATTATGCCAAAAGGGCTAATGAGATTCTTTGATAAATATATACTGTTCCAATTAAAATCTTCATGTTCCAAAAATAAAAAATTAAAAAATCATGTTCAATTTATGAAATTGAAACACCACACACACACACACACACAGAGAGAGAGAGAGAGAGAGAGAGTAAGGAGAGAACATCCTGAAGTTATTTTGGCCAATAGTTGCAAACCCAACCCAACATGGTAAATGGTAACTGCTGCGGCAACAAACACCTCAAACAAAAACTTAGAAACTAGAAAGCTAACACACAATCAGAAACAACAATGATCACTAGGCCCTTCTTTTTTCTCAGATGCTGCTTCTTTTCCCTTAGTACCTGTAGTGTAGAGGCTTGTAAGGTCCCTCAACCGGCACGCTAATGTAGTCCGCCTGCTCCTTGCTGAGCTTCGTGAGCTTCGCCCCTAGCTTCGCGAGGTGGAGGGCAGCCACCTTCTCGTCAAGGTGCTTGGGCAGCACGTACACCTTCTTCTCGTACTTGCCCGACTTCCTCTCATTCCACAGCTCAAGCTGCGCGATCACCTGGTTGGTGAAGGAGCATGACATGACAAAGCTAGGGTGCCCCGTGGCGCACCCCAAGTTCATCAGCCGCCCCTCAGCCAGGAGGATGATCCCGTTCTTGGTGTCCGGGAAGATCCATCTGTCCGTCTGTGGCTTGATGGTGACCCTCTTCACACCCGGGAAGGTCTCCAGGCCCTGCACGTCGATCTCATTGTCAAAGTGGCCGATGTTGCAGACGATGGCGTTGTTCTTCATCTTCCTCATGTGGTCGAGCATGATGATGTCCTTGTTGCCGGTGGTGGTGACGAAGATGTCACCGTCGGAGACTGCATCCTCGAGGGTTAGGACTTGGAACCCTTCCATGAGGGCTTGGAGAGCGCAGATGGGATCGATCTCAGTCACAATCACACGAGCACCGGCCTGTTTCAACGCAGCGGCACAGCCCTTTCCCACATCTCCGTAACCACACACCACGCCGACCTTTCCGGCAATCATCACATCGGTTGCCCTCATCAGCCCATCTGGCAGCGAGTGGCGGCATCCGTAGAGGTTGTCAAACTGGTTAAAGCAGAAGCAAACAACATAATCAGAGGCAATGAAAATGTAGAAAATTAATACTGAAATTTCTTGGCTAAAACCTTGATCTCGTAATAATAAGCTAAATCAAGACAATCGGATATTAACAACTGATTACCTAGATAATTATGGAGAACCCTATATTAAGTAACCAAATCAAAACATGATCTTTGCATCTAAGGAGACACATTGAATCGGCGTTGACACTTTATAAATCAGTAGCATTCATTAGGTATAAACAAGTATAGAGCATCACAAATATCCAAAAATGATGCATAATCCATAAACCCTAAGTAAGGATACATAAACCCCAATTGGGGATTAATAAGCTGGGCTTAAACCCTAAATGAGATGGAATCTAGATCGTCAATAGTGGGCAAAAATCCACAAAAATATCCCCAACAAAACCAGTCCCAATCAAAGGAAGCGAATCTCAATTACAAATCACAACATACATCAAATCAAAACCAAAAAACAACAAATAAAATGAAAAACAAAATAAAAAATCGAATACCTTGCTCTTGGTGACAGAATCATTGACATTAATAGCAGGGAAAAGCAGAGTGCCATTAGCCTGCATCTGATACAACCTCTTCACACCAGTCGTCGTCTCTTCCGAAACCCCAACCAATCTCTCATTCATCTTCCTATACTTGGTCGGATCGCCCTTCAGTCCATCTCTGATTAGCGTCAGAACGATCTGAAACTCCGCGTTGTCCGTCGAGCTCGGGTCCGGCAGCTTCCCAGACTTCTCGTACTCCTCCTCCGCCTTGACGCCCTCGTGGATCAGCAGAGTGGTGTCGCCGCCGTCGTCCACGATCAGATCGGGCCCGCCGCCAGGGCCCCAGTCGAGGGCACGCTCGGTGCACCACCAGTACTCCTGCAGGGTCTCCCCCTTCCAGGCGAACACGGCGGCGCTGTCGCGAGCAATAGCAGCGGCGGCGTGGTCCTGGGTGGAGAAGATGTTGCAGGAGCACCACCTGACCTCGGCGCCGAGGGCGGTGAGGGTCTCGATGAGGACGGCGGTCTGGATGGTCATGTGGAGACTGCCAGTGATCCGAGCCCCCTTGAAGGGCTGGGAGGGGCCGAATTCGGTGCGGCAGGACATGAGGCCCGGCATCTCCACCTCGGCGAGCTCGATCTCGAGGCGCCCGAAGTCGGCCTGCGACATGTCCTTGACCTTGTACTCGCGGCCGGAGGTAGTCTTCTCGATTTGGAGCGCCATGGATGCCGCGAGTTGCAGAGGATTCAGATCTGAGAAATGAGGGTTTTAGAGTAGAGATGTGGACGAGGGTGATGGAGGGAGAGGGAGGGACATATAAAGAGATGGTATTGGTGGTGGTGGGTGTCAAAACCGATAATTTCATTTTTGCCTCTCATACTTTTGCTTATTCTACTTTAATCCTCACACTTTTCTTTAATACTCCTGTACAGTATACAATTACATTCAGATCTATAGGAGCCTAAAAAAAATACTGCTGCATTCAAATCTGGAGGAAATGATGATTAAATATTCAAGCTATCAAACTTTTATTATTACATCCTAAAGTTCAATTTTGGGTTGAATTTTAGTAATATAAATTAAAAATGAGTTGGTACTATAATTTCATCGTCGAACATCGATCTATGGTAATTTTATCAAAACTGTATAATTATTCCTTTTTATTTGAAATGAAGTTTAGTAATATCGAACTAAGGTAAATCGTTATAATTTGAGGAGGTACGATGCATTATTGTTAAAAGCAAATAATAGTATTTCCTCTGTCCTCATAAAATATATCCAATTTATTATTTTTATTCGTCCACATAAAATATATTTAATTTATTTTTATTAAATTTTTCACTCACAATAAAGTGAAATTCTTACTCCACTCAAAACACATTAAATTGTTTTATTAAATCACTTGTCATTTAGAAACGAATACTTTTTATGAGAACGCAGGAAATAACTCTTTAAAAAAAATCAAGACGTAAGAGTGAAACTATAAATAATTTGACTATCAAAATATAAATTTTTAAGAGAAAAAGGCATATATCATTTAGTTTTAAATTATTTTTACACTACTAATTAAATTATGAATTATCAAAAATATTTTTTAAACTCTTAACTATTATTTGCATTTATTTTCAACTACAAAAGTTGACGTAACTCATCAAATATCACGATGTATTTAGAATTATTCATTCTTAATTTATGTTGCACAAAATAATGTCGTGTTGTATTTAATTAATTAATTTTTTAAAGTAATTGTGATCTTTTTTAATTAATAAAGCACACAGTAATACTATTTCTATTTGTATCGTGTAAATTAAAACATAAATAATTTTAAATACATTGCAACGTCAAGTAAGACGCGCCAATTTTTTGAAGTAATATTAGTAGTAATTTGCAGTGAATTAATCGAGAAAAAGAATAGGTAGACGATGTTGGGAAGCCGACAACAAACTATGGAATTAGAGGTAAGTCGGGCTCCACTACTTATATATATATATGGAAATTTCTTACCACTAGTGCTAAAATATTTAAAGCAAATCTTGAAGTCATCATAGGTTTATTTAGTAAAGATTGCACTGATTCTATTTCTAGATAAGTAAGGTTACCTAATTTATGGAAAATAGTCGTAGTTCATGGAAAAATTAATAAATTTAAAGATCCATTTTTTTTTTCTTATCATTGGAGTATTTGGTGGGATTTGGTAAAATGTCGTGACTCTCTGGTGAAAAAGACACGACGAGAAGATATCACATGGCAATTTATTCATTAGTGTGAGTCAAATTATTAAAAACACACTTAATTTTTTTCCACAGCTAAAAGAAAAACACACTGAAGTTTTGAATTATTATTTTTCGAAATGTTTAACTTCTGTCCAGAATTCGAATCACAATATATATAATATTGTTTCTCATATTTTTATATTTTCAGCAAATTTAATACTGCTAGTCACATGCGGTAGGAATTATAGAAGTAGAAAAAGTACGTGCATTATTTTATTTTATATTTATAAAAAATCCTACCCAATTTGTTGACATATATCATGGCGACATCTCCACGATCTTTGTCCTTGATGCTTAAGTGCTCGTTTGGTTCAAGTGGAGGAATGGAAAGAGAATGGAATCAAATAAAGGAGTGGAATGATAACAATAACCATTACTTTTATTAAGTGTTTGGTTTAATAATGGAAAGGAATCATTAGTAAGGGATTCTCTTTCTTTTGTTTCCCCCTCTATTTTGAGGGGTAACAAATTGGGTGATTGGGTTACCCTCATGTAAGGGTAATGGTTATCTCATTATTCAAACCAAACAACAAGCAATGGATTCAATTAATTGAATCCCTTTCCAACCTCTAAAAAACACCCAACCAAACGTGGGCTAAATTGTTATCAGATTAATAGCTCCATTTCCTTTTTATCACTATTTCAAAATTTATACTCTACGGGCGCGTTTGGTGCACTGGTATAGTTAGGATTAGCTTATGTATCCAGCATTAAACTCATGTTTGGTGTTCTTAACGCGCATTCAAAATGGCCCGGTAAATTGTTGAGGCCCGGCCTCAAAACACTATTCACTCCCGTTTACGAATACCGCACCCCCCCTCCGATAATGCAAACTGTGCTCTACAGTAAAAATCACATGTGCCTGTTTTGCCCTTTGATTTTCGCTTTTGAAAATTAACAATTCGATTGCCCCGCTCATTTATCAAATCACTCAGAAATTCGGCTCTTCATTAGGGCGCGGGGGAGAACAGCATCAACATAGCTGAAGATCTACGGTAAGCCATTGGAGTTGATTTCCCGGTTAATCAGAGCTATTTTTTACTTTTCTTCTCTTTCGCAAAAACGGAATGCCCAGTGGTTCTAGGTTTTGGAAATTATTTTTGACAAACTTACAATTTGTCATTGGGGTTAAGTTATTCCGGCGAGTTTGGTCGAATATAGTTTGAATTGGGTTTACTGTGCATTCACAACCATGCGAGCGCAAGTAAATGTTAATTTCCCCGCAATTTTTTTTACCCAGTGGGTTTCTAGGGTTGTATTCTGTAATCTGTTAATTTTCATTAGTTTTGGGGTTCTCTTTGCACATATTCTTAATTGCCGCTAAAACTAATACACCTTTTTTGGGGGTTTGCTCGATTTTGACAAACAATGGTAGGGTTGTATTCTGTATAAATTTGTAGATGCTGAAACCCCAGAATCTTTGGTGATTAATTGTGGTTTTCTATGTATGTAGCAGTAGTACCGATAGGAGACGATTTCTGGGGGTCCCCTGCTCTCACAGACTCACGCGAGCTCTAACAACCCATTCAGGCAAGTAACCTTTCTCAATTGTGGTTGCATTCTAGTTGGTGCTAAGTTCTATGTTTTGCAAATTGTTATATGATGGCAGTGCGTTGACATTGATCCCGAATTGGTATTAAATGCTTCAGTAACTTAAATTATGTTTGAGAATGATGAAGCAGAATGTGGTAATACATGAACAGAATAATTGTTCCTATAGTTGTGGCCCGGCTTTTTAATGTTAAGCTGCATCTATGTTGCTATAGTTAAATGCATAATAGTTGGTTTGTCTGAGATTGTGAATGGCATATTGCAGATTGTTGTCTACAGCTGAATTTCTTTTGAAATGCCAGGAGAAGCACGATCTCGTTTGGTGATGTTCTTTATTTATATTGCAAGAAATAATGTTACAACATTTCATTCAAATAGCTGTAGTTGTCGCATATTTTGCTAAGCGTAAATCCAAGAAAAGAAAGCGTGGGATTAGAACTATAACGTATGAAATGCTTAGTAGAATCCCCGATCAAATTAAGCATTTGGATAGGATGATAAGATACAATGATGTTGATTGTATTTCTAATCTTCGAATGGACCGAAACACGTTTGGGAGATTATGTCAATTATTAAGAGTGAGGGGGGGCTTAGTCAATGGCAACTTTGTTACTGTCGAGGAACAGGTAGCTATGTTTATTTCTGTGCTAGCGCATCATAAAAGAACAGGGTAGTCGGATTCGATTTTTGGAGATCCGGTCAAACCATCTCACACTACATACACACGGTACTAAGGGCAATTCTTGGGTTACACGCACTCTTTTTGCCAAAACCCGATGCGGTATCTGAATCATGCACGGACTCACGTTGGAATATTTCAAGGTAGGTCTAGTAAGTCTGTCCTTAAATTGGTTATTCAATAGTGAGTATCATACTATATCGATAATCTAACTGGTTGTTAATATATGTTATGACTAGGGTTGTCTTGGTGCCTTAGATGGCACCTATGTCGACGTGATGGTTGGCATTAGTGACAAACCGCGATATAGAACAAGAAAAGGGCAAATATCAACCAATGTATTGGGTGTATGTGATCGTAACCTGCAGTTCGTGTACGTACTGTCCGGTTGGGAAGGATCTGCCGCGGATTCTAGAGTCCTAAGAGATGCTCTTAATAGACCTCACGGTCTTAAGGTTCCAAAGGGTATTCACTATACCTAGTACTCTTGAATTCTTGTTGTATATAGCTTCTTATGCATGAAATTATCCCTAAATAGTGGTCATATTAACAAGTTGTTGTCATTTTTCTTGATTTCATAGGAAACTATTACTTGTGTGACAATGGTTATGCAAATTGTGAGGGGTTTCTAACGCCCTACAAGGGCGTTAGATATCATCTAAAAGAGTGGGGTCCCACAGCTGCAAGACCCCAAAACAAGGAGGAGCTTTTTAACCTCCGGCATAGTAAGGCTCGTAACGCCGTTGAACGAGCTTTTGGGATCATGAAGATGAGATGGGGAATTCTCCGGTCTCCAACATTTTATCCTATAAAAGTTCAAAATAGACTAATCATGGCGTCCTTTTTAATTAACAATTTTATCCGTATGGAGATGCCCGTTGATCCAATAGAGCAGGAACTTGATGCGATGGAACAAGCTAATGCTATAGGTGTAGCAGTGGGACCTGATGAGTACATCGATACTGTTGAGTCATCTCCCAGTGGAATGCAGCCCGAGACGATTTGGCCGAGGGGATGTGGCTCCAGTATATTAGCACTATATAGGTGATTTTTAAGGTTATTATAGGTTAAAAGTCTCATTGATAAAATTGATAATGTTATTATAGGTGCTCTGCTTGTCATTTATTTTTTGTTGGTCTATGTTTGCAGTTGATATGTTTGGAATCTCTATTGCAATTTTTGGAAGTGATTTACCATTGTATTTTGTGGACCTATTTTTATGTTACTTATTTCCTGCTCATCGATTTGAATTGAATTTGTAGAATGGATGAGGGGCACGGGCATCAACACAAACCCCTCTCTGCGCCATGGGCATATGCACTTGCTTTGTGCTGGAGTTGGAGCTAAGTTCCCGGGACGATACTACTACAAATGCCCGTTGGGAATAGATCATCAAAAAGGCTTCTATGGTATGACGAGTTTCACGGATTGCCATTTCGCAGCGTGCCGTCTGGAGTTTCGCCCAATCGTAGCTACCAGCAACGTTATCAAATAGACCAACCAGACTGGGATACTTTGCTCCACGCCCACACAAGATCTGGACAACAGGGGTGGTGGTCTGCAGTCCCCTCGTGGCTATCTTGAAATGCATACCGCGATCTTAGGAATGTCTTTGGTCTTACTCTTGGTAGGTTTTGTCCTTGGTAAACTAACGTGAGGGTCGGTGTTGATGTCATGCACGTATGTAGCTATGTATCTTCAATTTGAAAGACAACTCCTTTCGTATTTTGAAAGACAGTATTGTGTGTACGTTTGACAATTTAATTCGTAATCTGGCTTGAAGAATCTCTATGATATTGGTATTATAATATATTGTGTACTTTTTAATTAACACGACTCTTTTATTAATGACGTGATGGTCTCCTGCAGCATTTTGAGAATTATCTTTGATCGGATTATTTAATGCTAGCATATATTTGGTGTCTGCTGCTCAACTCACATTTAATTTATTTCATACAAATACCACATCGGCCATAGTTATTGCTAGCATCTACCTCCTGGTTTATCCAAAATGGGAGATTACTTGTTGATTCCAAATATGACAGATGTAAATCATATCTGCTTAGGAAGTGACCAGTATCTACCAGCTGCTGAAATTTACTTCCACCATAAATGAATGGATTAGAGCTACCCAATGTTATGCTCGATCTGTCTCTATAAATTATGGTAGTAATTTATCTCATTTGCATCACAATTCTTCCATCTTCACGAGCTCGGCTTCTTTCTGTTTGGTTGCTATGTCTGCCTGATATCGCCCCGCAAACTTGGTATCTGTATATCAACAAATGGGATGCCAAGAAGGATTCCTTGCTGCTGAAATGTCTCATTGATAAAATCGATGAGTGCAAACCTTCTCCACCACAGCTATCCTCATGCTCTAATCTACGCGATGAGATCTCTTAACTCGCAACTCCAAGCCGGCGTTAATATGCAGCAGGTCGAAGGACGGGTTGATTTTCTCCATGATCGATATGTTTGCTTCAAGCACTTGCAAAATCTCCCGAGACCGACTGGGTTGCGGCGACCAACGTGGTTCACGCCGACGATGAAGTCTGGAAACGACTCTTCAAGGTGATAAGGTTTTTTGGTGTATCAACTGCAATTCTTGAAAAAATATCGAGCAAACTTATAATTTTTTTTTTGCTATGCTTGAGGCTCTCTTGATATTGACTGCTTGCATGTGTAGGAAAATGCCTTCTTTCGAGCCTACTATCATGCGGGCGAGCCGGAATATCTCAAGCTCTGCCACTTGTTTGGGCTTTACGACGTTAAGACTGAAAAATCACACACTGTGATCGTCATCGAGGACTCCCCACAGATGACGGAGAAACTTGGTCCGCAACGTCCACGACTCCTTGTCGGACGATGAGGTTACCTCCCCACAGATGACGGAGAAACCACCAACAAATGTCAACCGCGAGCTGTTTCCTGACGACGCGTGCTCCAGTGTGTCGCCAAGCTTTCCCCTCTCACGCGCTCCTCATGTGTATGTCCCTTGGCCACCGATAAAGAACAAGCTACAATTTCCCCCCAAGAATGGTTTTCCGGGGAAACCAAAGTTCGATGAAAAATCCGAATCCGGGTATGGGGGAAGCTCTTGTGCTTCTTCTTCCCCGTTCAAGTAGTAATGTCAAAGTTCTAGTTATAATATTTTGTGGACCACTAGTTTATCACGTCATGGCAAGCAAATATAAGTAAATGCTCTTGCCGTAGGTCCTTTTTTCCTAATTATCTGCAGTATTGTTGGTAGTGTGTAGGGACAAGTTATGTTTGTCTATTTTCACTATCATATGTATGGACAAGTTATGTTTATGTCCCTACAAAGAAATATATGTCTCTTAACTCGCAAATGATAAGTGTTATGTATTTTCATGAAATATTTTCGCCTGTAATGAACTGCACTTATCAACACAAACAGAAAAAATATACAGCTCACACATTAGATAATATCCATCAAATGGAAGCTCCAAGCAAATTCAAAATTTTTAGAGTCAATAAAGTTGCTTAGCCAAAAAAACTCCAAGTTCCAATCTACAGCTGACGACATTAGATAATATCCATCAAATGGAAGCATCCAAGCAAATTAAAAAGTAATAGAGTCAATAAAGTTGCTTCGCCAAAAAGAACTCCAAGTTCCAATACAGCCATGCTTCCAACTACTTGTTTATCATGTCAAGCAAGTAGTAGACGTAATCTGCTTTGGCTTCATCCGGCAGGCTGGTAAACACATCGAGGCGTTCCACCTCCTTGGCAAGTAGGTCGGTCACCTCAAATATTGCTTTTTGGGACAGACCGGGGATAGCTGTCAGTTGTGAGAACATATGCTTTCTTGCTGCGGATACATCGTAATCATATCCCATTCGCCCAGCAATTGTGTCGAGTCTCTCCTTTGTCCCGTGCCCGATTTCTGCCAACACCTCGAACAGTTTGTCGGACTCGTCTCGTTTGCTTCCTCTTCCTGCTAGATGGGCGCACGACAGGCTCTGGCTTCTGGGTTTGGCTGGTGCTATCATTAGTATCCACGGTCTCATCAACATCTTCGAGAGACACGTGATAGTCACCGTCGATCTGTTCTTGGCTAAGATCGATTTTGTGGTACATTTGATGAGCCGCTTCCATTAGGTCTTCAACTTCTTCACCCGTCGCCCTATCTTTCCCGAAAATCTCTCTCCATTGATCAAGGTAAGGCCAACTCTTATAGCGCATATTTAATGCATTTCTATCTTTCTGCCATAATCTCCAGCGGTGTTAGTATTTGATACAACAAGATTCCTTTGATTTGATTAAAAAAATAGATACACACCTTCGTAATAGCTTCCCACTGTTCGTCAGTGCAGTCAACCATGTGCTTGCCATCCACATTGAAACCCACTCCACTATTTGACAACATCAATGATAAAGAATAGTAGTCCTTCTTCCACGTGGTCGTCTTGGAGTTTTTGTGAGGCATGCCCTTCACATCGGTAGTAGGAAATGTCTTTTTCATTGCCTCCTCCAACTTTTTCAAGTATCCCGCGCGAAATCCGTTATCGGATTTCCATCCTTGGGCGACCAACTCCTTCAAGGCAGTCAATAGGACTTCTTGTTCGCTCGTCGACCAGCTTCGACGCTTCTTATCTGTTTTTTTGGTGCGACAACCTCGTGCAAACCCATTGCTTCCTATCAAGCATAGGAACATCATAACAACATGCTAATAATATATAAGTATGTGGATTGGCAAAAAAATCCGTTGATATCTATAGACATATGCAGCAAATCTATCCCAAATTTATTCAATCACTCAAGAGTAGGCTCAATTACGTAAACCACCATGTAATCAACAATAATCAATACACACACCGCAAGCATTCAGATGTATTACTTATGAAGGGCACAAATCTTCCCATCCCACAATTGATGTCATAAACAACTACACCCAATATCACCACAACCAGAAACTTTAAACTCGAAATTGACAGCGTCTTTCAGGCACTCAATACATGATCATATACTTTGCAAAAAAATATGGGTTAAAGTAGGACGTACGAAATGGAAATTCAGGTGTCGACCCAATGTACATACAACGCAAAAAAAAAAAAAAACATCTACAGATTTTTTAAGAGTAAGCGAGTCTAAGTGCGTCGACATTGAAGGAAAGTTCATGCTTCTCCAAATTTTGCAGGTCGATTTAATCATATATCCAACTAGATAAATCGATAACTCACCTTGAGTCGCGGAGCTCATGTTGAATTTACTTCGATTGAAAGCAAACCCACGCCAAATGTCTTCCAAATCTGAGAACAGATGCGAGCCCTAGTGTTTTGGCGCCAGAAATTAGAATCGACAATTATGTATTGTTTGTGAGTCTCAAGTTGAGGATACGCTGGTCATTTTAGAATTTGTGGAGGGATATATGTGTAAATGCATCAATTAATCTACTCATTGTTATTGAACACCAAACACCAGCTTTATTAATCTACCGATTAATCTACCCATTGTTTATTGAACACCAAACAGAAATTAAGATAATTAATGCGCCCTTATGTAGGAAAGGAATCTGGACGTTTACTATGCGTCGACAACCTATTACACACACCAAACGAGCCCGTACGTAGTAATTTTTTAGACAGGGGAGAAGATAATACATTTTATCCTTTAAATATGTACCCAGTACCCCCTTACAAATATAATGATTGCTAGAGCGTTTGTAGTATAAAGCTGCGTTTACTTTGATGGATAAATTTATACATGAAAAATAATGGATAACACAAATTTATGTCTTTAAATGTCTCCTTCATTTTTCAATATTTGACACAAAAGAGATGTTTACTATTTTTCATTCCTTATTTTTACTTCAAAGATGAATAATATAACCCTTCATTTTTCATGTGATAATATTATTCATCCTTAAAGTGAAAATAAGGAAGAAAAAATGATGAGCACCTCTTTTGTGTCAAATATTGAAAAAGGAATAAGACATTTAAAGGTATAAATTTTTGTTATCCATCATTTTTCATGAATAAATTTATCCATCAAAATAAACGCAGCCTAAAATAAAAATAAAAAAGATTTATTGGAGATCAACGGACACAGAGATTGGCCTAATGGGAAACATGGATTTCGCAGTATATCTCTGATGCACAAAATTATTATATAAATATAATAATTTATATAATTAATTAATTAATGTTAATTAATCAATATAAAATAAATACTAACATTTAATATTTATGATTTTTCATTTACCAAAAATTGATTTCTCGTAAAATAAATATACCACAATCATTCATTCGAAAGTCAAATCAATCTTATGTCATTTAATTCTAAAATAAAATTCAAATAATTGAAGATGAAATGTTTTGAGTTGTGATTGTTTTGAAAGTAGTTGAAATAGTTTAAGTGGAATGCAATCCTAGTCTGAGCCTGAGCTGAGCTGGGGAGTTGGTAATCTTAAACTTGATGAATTATGGTAAGAAAATTACTAAAAAGGGCTCCCACCCACCCCAAGGGTATAATCGTCCGAGCACCGACGCAACAACCCCTGAATTTCTACTTTATAAAATCAGTTCCAAAACTCAACTCCCAAATCTCGTATTCACCACCTCCACCTCCACCTCCAACCTCCATTTCCACCGCCGCGCCTCCAAACATGGACGCCGTATCGGAATGGGGCAACACCCCTCTCGCCGCCGTGGACCCCGAGATCCACGACCTCATCGAGAAGGAGAAGCGCCGCCAGTGCCGCGGGATTGAGCTCATCGCCTCCGAGAACTTCACCTCCTTCGCCGTGATCGAAGCCCTCGGCAGCGCGCTCACCAACAAGTACTCCGAGGGCATGCCGGGCAATCGCTACTACGGCGGCAACGAGTACATCGACCAGATCGAGAACCTCACCCGCTCGCGCGCCCTCCAGGCCTACCGCCTCGACCCAACTCAGTGGGGCGTCAATGTCCAGCCCTACAGCGGCTCCCCAGCGAACTTCGCCGCCTACACGGCGGTGCTAAACCCGCACGACCGGATCATGGGGCTCGATCTGCCCTCCGGCGGCCATCTCACGCACGGCTACTACACCTCCGGTGGGAAGAAGATCAGCGCCACGTCGATCTACTTCGAGAGCTTGCCGTACAAGGTTGATTCCAAGACCGGGTACATTGATTACGATAAGTTGGAGGAGAAAGCGCTCGACTTCAGGCCCAAGTTGATTATCTGCGGAGGGAGTGCTTACCCTAGGGATTGGGATTACAAGAGATTCAGGTCGGTTGCGGATAAGTGCGGCGCGCTTCTTCTCTGCGATATGGCACACATTAGCGGCCTCGTTGCTGCTCAGGTGCGTAAAATAGTCGATCTCGATTTGATTTAGTATCTGCAGTTGAGCTTAGTAGTTCATAACTTTACTGTTTAATTTGCTCTGCATATACATTTACGTTTGTTTTCTGGAATCACAGATCTGCGCATTTTCAATGGCGAAGTTGCATGTATGTTTGATTTAGACGTAATACTGAATCCTAATAGAATTTGCATAATGCTACTGAGTTAGGATCTGCATGTTAATATTTATTCGTGGTTATTTAGTCGTATTCAAGGTTTGAGGCACATTCAGGTCCGGTGCATCCGCCCCAATTAATCCTAATTTTGATTAATTATTTCTAGTTGGAGATTATAATTCCTATTTGGAGATTGATGAATCCTAATTGGGGTAGATGTACCGTGCATCCGAATGTACACTAGTTTTGCCTCAAGGTTCATGTGTTGTGTCAATGCGTGTATGTGTTGTTAGTATTGTTTATTCTCATAGTTATGGTTGATCGTTATAGGAAGCCGCTGATCCATTTGAGTACTGCGACTTGGTAACGACGACCACTCACAAGAGTCTGAGGGGTCCAAGGGCGGGCATGATCTTCTACAGGAAAGGGCCAAAGCCAGCCAAGAAGGGGCAGCCCGAGGGTGCAATTTACGACTTTGAGGATAAGATCAACTTTGCCGTCTTCCCCTCCCTTCAGGGCGGCCCCCATAACCACCAGATTGGTGCTCTTGCAGTAGCTCTGAAGCAGGCCATGACCCCTGGTTTCAAGGTGTATGCTAAGCAAGTGAGGGCGAATGCAGTCGCACTCGGGAATTATCTCATGAGCAAAGGGTACATTCTTGTGACTGGTGGAACTGAGAATCACTTGGTTCTATGGGATCTTCGACCTCTTGGTCTAACTGGTAAGAGATCACACAGGATCTGGATCTAGTTAGTTTGTAAGACAGACTAGCCCTTTCGTTCTCGTTGATACTTACACGAGGCTGTGATTTTGCAGGAAACAAAGTTGAGAAACTCTGTGATCTTTGCAACATTACTGTTAACAAGAATGCTGTGTTTGGTGACAGTAGTGCCTTGGCTCCTGGAGGAGTTCGCATTGGTATGGATCAATATTGTGAAGAACACGATTTCTTTGTTACTTTTGAAATTTGCATTATTGATGTTACTTGAAGCAGATTGGTTTCTTTGTCTTGGTCGAGTGAAGCAAAAATACTTGTGACCTCCTCTTTCAGCTGTTACTGATGAGTGAGTTTTTGGTATTGCAGGTGCTCCTGCCATGACATCGAGGGGGGTTGGTCGAGAAAGACTTCGAGCAGATTGCTGAATTCCTCCACCGGGCTGTCACCCTGACATTGAAGATCCAGAAGGAGCACGGTAAGCTACTGAAGGACTTCAACAAGGGCCTAGTGAACAACAAAGACATTGAAGAGCTCAAGGCTGATGTCGAAAAATTCTCCTCTTCATTCGAGATGCCGGGCTTCCTCATGTCAGAGATGAAGTACAAAGACTAATGCATACGTCCTTCACATTTTAAGGTTTTCTTGTTATTTGATTTGTGTATCTTTCCTTTGAGTTCAACTATTAGGCCCTCCTGTTTTTGAATTATATATCTTCGCTTTGTGTCAACTGTCAAAAATAACTAAAAGAAGGGGAAATATATGTATGTACCCCACGTTGGTTTTCAAGCTCACCAAATTCCCTATGAAGTTGTAGTCCATTCAAATTTGAGGTGGAATGTTTCCAATATAGCATATTGCTTTTATTATAAGATTGTGTTCCTTTAACTTTCATTTTTATAATCGAATATTAGTGTGTTTGTGGAAACTACTTCTGAGAAATTATTAGTTTGTGTTCGCATCTTTACCTACACTACCTCTGAGAAATTATTATACTCTGTCATTTTCAAACTAAATTCAACACCACACAAATATGTCCGATATAGATTTGCCTTCAGGAGAGATTAAACTTTTTGTCATTTACGTAGTAAATTAAATGTGTCCGAAATTGATTTGATGTAGGTGAAATTTGCGGTCGGGAAAGCTTCAAAACTAGCAATGAGACTCGGCAGCAGTCACACAATTCAATTAATTGTAGTTTAGAGTTCATTAATTTTCAATTATCATTATATACTCCCTCCGTTTTTTTTAAGTGTCCTATTAAGATAAATTTATTGTTCCTTTTTAAGTGTCCTATTTCAAAATTTGAGAATAAAAAATGACAAAGTTCCTACTTTACCCCTTTTTAAATGTCCTATTTCAAAATTTGAGAATAAATTTATTACACTTTGAAAATAATAAATATGGGCACAAAAGTAATACTCCAATTTCCTTGATATATGTACTTTTTTTTCATGGGACACTTAAAAAAAAAACAGAGGGAGTATACTACAACTAGTTAATAATCCGTCGAAATTCGATGAAAAATCATTTTACATTATAAATTATAAATATAATTTTAAGGAATCATATGAGAGACAAAGAAAAAAAAAATAAGTTTGAGATTTCTAATTTTCATAATATTTTTTGTTTAAAATTTATTTTTAACATAATGTATATCAATTTAAACTTTTGTCATGATCTTTAATTTGATATGGATATTGAATACTTTTCTATTTGGAAAAAGAGAAATTATGCAGATTAAAAAAAAAACTGAATATTTAGAAAAAGAGAAATTTATGATGATAAACAAATAAAAACAATGATTTTTTTAAATATATATATATATATATATATATATATATGCATATAAACAAAAAAAAATGAAAATTTAAAACATGACGTCAAAAAGTATCTGTAAAAACTGTTACTTATATATAGATAGATTAAAATTTATTAATCCTCAACTGAATTTACTTGTCCATTAAAAAAATTATTAACTACAATTAAAATTTAATTATGCAAAATGCACTAGGTATCGGGATGATGCATGGAGATGGAGTTGTGCCTCCAAAATTTATACAACATCTCGATTAGTGTGAAGACGTTTATTTTACAGGATTAATAAAATAAATGATTAAATATTTTTATTCTTAAAGAGTAGAATTTCTCCAATTTCATCTTTTGATAGAATAGAGTCAAGCAAACTACAATTTCTATCACTCTAATTTCATCTTTTAATAGCATAGAATCAAACAAAATTAACTCAAATAATAGAAATAATCAAATGAATGATTGAACATTTTATCCTTAAGAATAAGATTTCTCCAATCTCATCCTTTTGATAGGATGAGAATCAAGCAAAAGAGAAAAACTAATTCAAATAATAAAAATAATTAAAAGCATTGGGATATATACACCTAAGAGGCACTTTCCCGTGCAATCGGTTGCACCGTGCAACTAGTTTCTGAATGAAACTATTTCAACATACAAATCAATGACACTTGATCTTCAAGATCAAGTGTCATTGATTTGTATGTTGAAATAGTTTCATTCGAAAATATTCAAGGTTCATTTCCCGAATAAAGTAGTGTCAGTCATTCTAGAAACCAATTGCACGATCCAACCGGTTGCACATGAATATTTGTGTTTGTGTAGACATAAATATGTGATAAAAGTAGAAACTGCAGTCTTTTAGGCTCGAGGAAAATTGAGATTTTGATTGAAGCAAAGCAACTAAGAATCATCCACCAATTATTACAAGTCGCCGGAATAAAACAGAAAAACCAAAGCAAGAGCACTCTTGAGGAACAACAGTGCAAGTCTGCAACTTCATTTCCTACAATGTTTAAGCTAGTAGTGCCAAAAATATGTAGACTAGTAACTGTCGTTTCTGTTTCCATACCCGCCTCCTCCTCCATAACCACCGCCACCACCACTGCCATAGCTATTGCCTCCATAACCACCACCGCCTCCGCCATAACCACCACCACCACCTCCGCCATAGTTATTGCGAGGAGGTCTCTCCTGGGCCTGGCTCACACGGATGTTCCTCCCATTCAATTCCTGCAGGGAAGCCACAAATATGCGAATCAAACAATGTTAAGAGGAATGTCGTAGAAAGTATGAATGCTGTAAAGATTGATTAGCCAGTTAGCACTCAGAATCTGACCTGTCCATCCATTGCTGACATAGCTGAGTTAGCAGCCTCTTCACTAGTGAAATTCACAAAACCAAATCCTCTCGATCTTCCAGATTCTCTGTCGGTGACAACTCTTGCTGCATACAAAAAGCTAAGTCAATACATAGAACGAAGCAACTACAAGCAAAAGTTACCGATACTCTATGTTTTAGTCTATTAAACACTTTGTCCAAGGCTCTAAAGCAATAAACAAAGTCAGTGACCGGCAACAGGTCAGCCTATATCACATAGAATATGGATTTAAAACGAGCCTCACAAACAGATTATTGTCAATGTTCCCTTGTCTAGGGGACACAAGACTGAACTCATTACAGTACACAGGAAATGTTTCCATATCGTGTCTTGCAGGATCAGCACAATTGCGTGGACAAAACCAAAAATAATAGGACCAACCATTAGATTTAGAGAAAAACAGGTGGAACATTTTTTTACGAGCATATGCACATCAAAATATTTGGTCCTGCAACATGCCTTTCCACACAATTCCCATCTTTGAATGGATACACAAATAGGAAACAACAGCTATTCTTTTGACTCACCAAAGTCAACTTCGCCAAAGCTAGAAAAAGCATCTTTGAGAGACTGGTCATCAGTTCCATAAGAAAGCCCTATTAAAGGAACGGACAGGACATGTATGTGAGATCATAAGACAAATATGCCACATACAAACAAAGCTAAAAATGTGAAATTTCATAAAGAAAAACCTCCAATGTAAAGCTTAGTGGACATGCAGCGGATAGCATTTAACAGCGAGGATTGCCCAGTCATTGCACTAGAGGCAGATATGCTCTGCCTTAACATGGTTCCAACTTTGTTGAAGCAAGCCATGTCCGTTAAAAGCTGAATAAAAGAACTGTATAGTCAAATATCTCAATGAAAGAACTACTAGTAACCAAATACCTCAACAGCCACAAGATTCATATCACATTTAATCGTTAGATGGCAACAAACGTGTATATAGGTTCAGAATAAGATTGTAATCAATCAAAAAGCAATAACAATTTTGGTCAATAAAAATTCTAATATAATGACTTCATAAGTGAGAAACAGATAAGAGAAACTAATTCAGCACCATTCTGTCAAAAACATGAAACAAATAAACAAGAAACAAATCTCGATCAAAGCACAGATCACGAACTAAGAAACAATCTATATTTCAACTCTTCCTTCTGTTGTGAATCGTACAAAAAGCAAACAGCATACGGTGAAAATTATACTAATATCATCACACAGACTAGTCATGGCATAAAAAATAAAAAAATCGAACCTCAAAAGAGTAAAAAATGACAGAACTCCAAAAAATATTAAAAAACCCTCACTCCCATAGCAAGAAAAAAAATTAGAAAAACAAGAAAAAATTACATTGTTATTCCGTCTTAAATTGAAAACAAAGATCTCTGACGCAAATCACATTTAAAACATGCTGAATGGAATAGATCTACGAAAAACTGACCAGAAATAAACATTCTTAGATAAATAAGAAGAAAGATACCTCCGAAAGAGAAGGGTTTCTAGGGTTTTAAGGGTTTTAGGAAGAAAAGAAATTTGTTCGCAGAGGGGGTTTTATGCTGCTAGTGTGGCACATATATTTAACAGATTGCAGGTGAAACTCCGAAAATATCTCCACTACAGTTACTTTTCCTGCGGTTAGGGCTGAGCTGGGCTCCGCTTTTTTAGGCATACATTTGTTGCTCTTAAGGAGGCTACGTTTGGAATTTGGCATCAACCAGTTCCCGGACTCGCGACTTCACGAGCCTCTGTCGATATTCAGTTTTCATTTCACAATTTAAAAAAATGTGTATCCCCAAAATAAATGTGTAAAATTAAATTAAATTAATGAAAAAAATATGAATAAAAAAAATTGATAGAGGGATAGAGAATTTGAAGTTATTTTTTTTTCATTGTATCCTCAAATATTTGGCAATAAACTTCCGCCTATAAACAGTTAAATTTTAGGGTTCAAATTTCATCACTTCCTCTTGTCGAGTAAAACATAAAAATAAAATTATAGGCATCCGTTAATATAGGTAAGCATTTAAATTTTTTGAAATGTGATATTAATTTTAATTGTTGGTGCGATTCAATTTCATAATCTTCCATTTATAAATAAAAATGATGGTGGAAAATAAATAAATCAATATCATTTTTACTATCGTAACTTCATCCGACAACTTGCATATGTATTATCTGTAGACTGTAGTCTGACGATTACAAAATTATTATTTTTAAATTCTAAACAAAAACTCAATTTTTAGTATCACAAAATTTTCTCAAAATTAAAGAGTAAAAATTAAAAATACCCACTTTTCTTTAAGTTATAATAAAAATGTTCACTTTTATATATTATTGTATTTGTGCTTAAATTGATTAAGTTATTATTAATGACTCAATCAATGTACTTGCAAGATAAAAAGTAAGTCGTCGGTAGGAAAAGTAGGTTGTCGTCCGCGCCGCTATCTCACCAGAGGCTACTTTTTCGACCAACAACCTACTTTTTCCTATAATAAATTTAAAATTTCAACCGAAAAAATAGGTTTTCTGTCGAAAAATAGTCTTTGGCGAGGTTGCTCCGACCGACAACCTACTTTTTCTTATAATAAAAGTGTAGGACTTTACATGAATTATCTAATAAAAGTGTAGGACTTTACATAAAAAAAAAAAAAACGATATAAAAACATCAACATCCAAGGCAATCTAGACCCTTCACTTAATTTGGGCATAGGATCAAGTTCTATAAAAATGGTATTTTTAATTAAAAGTTATAAATGTGGGTATTTTTACCCATTAACACGAAATTAAATCTCCATAGCAAGTGATATATTTAAATCAGGGGTCAAATTTAAAGGGTTGGTCTTGTACAACTTGTTGTACCATACAACATAATGGTGCAAGAAAGGCATATATATTAATAGCTGAGAGTAGTCACCAATTGAGCATCTAATTCAGTTGGTTCAAACTCATGCCTATTATCTACAAGGTCGCGAGTTTGAAACTAACAAGCAATGATCCATTGCCCTGGCTACTTTCGATCCATTCGAAAATATAATTTGCATATATTAAAAGTGTTACTTGGATTCATTAAAAGTGTCATTTATCATCATTTACTTTCATAAAAGCAAATGATCCATTGCAAATGATATGTTTCCACCAATGGAAAAGATACTTTTGGACAAATAAAAATGATATTTTTACTAACAACAAATGGCAATTTTATTTAATAGAAATGATACTTCGACAATGATATCTTTTATACAAAAGCAATGATACATTATAAATGACACTTTTAATAACATAAACTGCTATTTTTAATGTATGTAAATGATACTTCACAAATGATATTTTGTATAATAATAAATGATATATTACAAATGATACTTTTAATGCCGTCAAGATTCTTACATGTCTAACATTTATAATATCTCAATCGTGTTTGTACTTGTCTAACAAAATTCTTACATGTCCAACACTTTTGAATCAAAAATTATAATTCACATATTTGAGAATGACATAGATTATAAATATTCGATTACTTTTTAAATTTAATTATTGTAAAAGATACATTTGACTTGTCAAGCATGGGTAATGTGTGTGTATTTAAAAAATAGTGAAACGCTAATGTGTGGCGAAGTGACCGAGACCAAGATTACGTAGGAAATAGAGAGAGAGAGAGAGAGAAGGTAATGATAGTTGTCCTCATTATATTATTTTAGGTTAAATTGTAAGGAGGGCGACGACTATTCAAATATTAAATTTAGAGATGAGTGAAAGGATAATGAAGAGAAGCAACGACTAGTGCGAAATTGGGTTTCTCACGGTGATAGGCAACAACAAACAACAATTCTGGTGGCGACGACAGGTGTCAGGTGACGGAGAAAGCGATGATGTATCTAGTTCGTGGCGGCTATGACTTCTTCTTCAAATCACATGTGTGAATTTAAACTTAGAAATACATTTTGAATAGTAATATAGTTGAGCATGTTATGAAATTCTATATTATAAAGGTTGAGCACGTTTAAAACTGGATTAATTTTTTTAACCAGTGTACTGAAATATAAAAATTTAATTTTGTATATATTTAGCATAAATATACATAAATTTCACCAAAATATCCTACTATTCAATGCATTGTTTTCGTTTTCGCCATTAGCCATCGGTGTTTTTCATCACCGACTAGTGGCGTTATGGAGGGATAATACATGTGCTAGTTAGGGATGTCGATCCAGCCCGAAACCCGTGGGCCAACCCGAGTAACCCGACAAAATTAGAGGGTTAGGGTTGAAAAATCGCAACCCGATTATAAATCGGGCTAATCGGGCTAGCCCGTTGGGCTACTTTTTTTTTTTTTTTTTTTTAAATTGAATTTTAAAATACTTTAAAGTTTAGGCCTTTAAGGTTTGGTCTGAACCGAAATTTTTTTAGCCTCACTAGTCACTAGCGCGCCTCCACCCTCACTTCAACAATTCTTTCTGTACCGCCGACCGATCTACCACCTCCAGCCATGCCACCGCACCTCCCTTCCCTCCGGCGCATCCACTCCCACAGGGCAACCGCGCGGCCGCGCCTCTTTATATATTAAAGATATATAATTTATGTCTTCAATATCTATATATATTTTATACATTATACATTAGATCATTAAAAAATATAGTACAAATAATAATTTTATTTTTACGCTTATAACCTGGTTAGCCCGATGGGCTAGCCCGAAACCCGAACGTTTAGGGTTAGGGTTGAAGATTTACAACCCGAAAAAATCTCCAGCCCGATTAGCTCGCACCTAATTAACCCGGAACCCGATAGGGCTAGCCCGAAAATTCGGTAGGCTGGTCCGATTGACATCCCTAGTACTAGTTGTATATGTGGTGTTCACTATACATTTAAGTGCCATTTTATTTGATATGTTATTTAATTGTTGACTATTTTATTCTTCAATTGTAATTTGAGCATTTATCAAATTGATTAAATTTTATTGACTAGTTTATTAAAATATTAAAATTTAATTAACCATATATTTATTATAAACATACTGAAAATAACTGATTTACCCAAGTAGTCAGCGTATTAGTAGCCTGTTATGCCGCTAGTCGTGGATTTCAAAACAAATCATCGGCTAGTCAGATATGTAGTGTTTAGCAATAACTTAAGTGTTAACTTTCTGTGTTTAGTTAAATTTAATTGTCTTTGTCTGCAATAGAGTCTTGTAGACTTTGAGGGTCATCGACGGTGAAGAGTTAGTCGATAGATTTAGGTAAGGGTGTTCCAGTCACTTATTAAGTTAGAACTATGGTTGCGGCTTGCAAGTGTAATACTCCCTCCGTCCCACTTGAATATGCTCACTTCTTTTGGGCACAGAGATTAAGAAAACTTACTTTTTAGTAGGAAAGTGGTGTGGTCCACATCAATTAAGTATAATTTTTTTATCTAAAAAGAAAAATGAGTCTATTGGAATTGGACATCCCAAAAAGGAAAGTGAGCTTATTGGAGTGAGACGAAATGGGTATTAAATTTACACCATTTGATTTTTCGTCATATAAAGATGAACGAAGATGATGATAGAGAGATATGGCTTTTCATAATGGGAGAAGGGTTTATTTTCCCGTTAGGGAATTATTAAATGAAAAATTACAATGTATAAAAATATTTTTTATTTCGATAAAAAAAATTAAATAAATCAAAAAATTTCTATTTAATTAATAAATAAGTGGCCAAACGTCTTGGATTCGATTTCTAAGGTCAGAGGCCTTGAGTTTGAGTCAATCGTGACGTAATTTTTATTTTTTTTATTTAATATAGTTAATTAAGTAAAAAAAATACTAGTAACACTTTAAATGAAGATCGACGTGGCCGGACACCGCTATGTGGGTGCAGCGAACCTTGTCCCATGGACGCGCACACACATGCACATGCCGCACATATGGATGCCTTTCTCACTCTTCTCTCTCTCTCTCAACATATATTTCTAAATAATTAATGAGTAGTATTTCATTTACTAATAAATTATGCTCCATGTTCTCTCCTCATTTCACACCAAGCGCAAACTAGCCTGCATAAACCTACACAAGCACACACACCCCTTCCCTGTACTTCAGTATATCTGGAGACGAAGATGAACTATTAGCTTGATTGAGATTGCAAATATTGTGAAAGGAAAAAGGACAAAACAGGAAAGCTGAGATCTTGTCGCATTTCTGCATATGCTCTTCATTTTGTAGCGGGCGAAGGTGGAAATCAGATTGAACTCGAGTTAAATATGACGATTCGGCGAGTTGCTTATTGAGCTAAATTTCGATTCTTTTGATTTGGGTTTTGGGAAATTGAGGAACTATGATGTAAATTATCGAATCGATTCATCGTCAGAAAGCATTTCATCTGCTTGTCTTCAGCTGAAAAGTACTGGATTTTCGGCTTTCCTTTCCACGGAGCCGGACAAATTTTCCTTGATCAAGTGAACTCAACACGCTTTTTGCATATTTGGAAATTTAGGGTTTTGGTGATTGGGCATTGGTTTACCCCCATTTTCTAGGGTTTCCGATTTGATCAGATTGCTGCGAGCTGAATTCTGGCTGGAATCGGGCTTCAAATACGCAAATTCTGGAAGTTTGGGCGTAGAATTGGAGATTCGGAGTGTTTTTGAGCACTTTCCCGGAACAGCTCGCTCTGGAGATTGGGAGTTGATGGGAGTTGGATTTGATTGTACTGACATCAAGAATCAATTTTCAGTTGAAGCGCAGTATGCCACTGTGGTCATTGCTTCGAAAAGGTTATGGAGGAAGATTGTTCTCACAGATAGACTTACAACACGGGAAAAATTATTTCTTTAGGTTTTTCTGATCAGAGGTTTTGAGATTTATTTTGGATCGATTTTGGGATTTTAACTACTAGGTTGACGAGGTGAAGGTTTATGATCATCAACTCCCATTTGCTTATGAGCTGCCTTAACTTGATCCTTTAGCTGATTGCCTTCCATTTTCTAAAAACATCTGAGTCAACAGTGTTAAGTTTTTGCAGCTTCTATTTTTGTCAGCCGTATTTATGAATTGTGTCTAGTAAGTGCTATTGCTCCTGAATTGCCGTGATTTGGGTTGTATATAGTTTTCAGTTATTGCGTGTTCATCGCTTAGATTGCAGTGTCTTTGTGTCGAAGCTCGAGGGAAATCTGCAGGTTTGAGCCTGATCTAGATTAACCTGGTTTGGGAATTGGATCAGTTGAAAAGAGAAGTCACATGGAAGATCTCTAAGCTAGAAATCAATGTGGGGACATGGTGGATGGACAGAAATTTAATCGCTGGTCTGTTCCCATTTTGGAACACAGCTACACGTGGGAAGTAATTGAAGATTATAATTTTCTTGGTTGTAGCTATATTATTTCTTGCAAGAAGGCGTCCAATGTCTCGCTGCTTTCCATTTCCTCCACCAGGATATGAAAGAAAGCATCCACCAGAAGACTTGCTTCTGTTTAAAGAGGTCTGTTCATTTTCCGTCTATTTGGTTTTTTTATTTTTTATGATACTTGGTTTTAAAGTTTCTTCAGCTACAGAAATGTGTTTGGGATGTTTCACATGCATGTTTCTAAGCTTCTGCTTTTGTTGTGCCCATTGACGGCTTTTACCCATCTACTAGGTAGATTCTAGTGTATTTTTTTTAGGGAGTTTGTATCTTCCCAGCTTTATTTATTTGTCTAGCAATGGTGCACAGCTATATTGGATGATCACTACATTGAATTTATCTAAAGTTCTGGACAGACTCAATCTGTTTACTGGTATAGTAACATTTCTCTATTAAAGGCTGTGTATGTTGTCCTTGGCTGTTTTCTTGTTATGCTTGGATATAATTTAGTTATAATGTTTAAATGCAGCTGAATTGAGTTTGTCACTTTTTGTGCTATTACTTCATTTTTCTTTGGCATCTTTGCTGCAATGTTATAATGCACTTTAGCTTCCTTGTCTATGATGGAGGTTCTCAGGTAATTTAGTGGTGGGAAATACAGAGGATGCTCTCTTTCTGGGTAGTTAATGCCCCGTCCCGTTACATTGAATTTTACAGTAATTAGCTGATGCAGTGTCAAATCTGACATCATATGTGACACTTGTGCTGACTCAAATTTTTTTATTGAAATCCAACCCCTGTGGAGAGTTGCACCATTATCTTGGTGGGATATAAGTGAAAGTAGGTGTGAATTTTAAATGATGTGATAAGAAGAAATAAATCAAATGGTGGATTTGACTCTGCGAGTAGGATCCTGAACATGCGCATTATTTGTAGTTCCTAAAAACCCATAAAAGTGACTTCCAAAGTAAGGCGTTGTGTATTACTTTAATTTAATTACATCTTATGGTGAGAGCGAGCTTCAATGATTATGGTTGGAATTTTTATTCTAATAATCTAGAGCAGATTGTGTAAGGCAAATTTGAGTAGTAAATATGAAAAAGAAGAAAAGATAGTTGGTCTTACTTTTGGTTAATAATAGTTCGATTACTTTTTTGTGCAAACATAATATGACAATGTAAATATGCAACTGGATATCAGTTATTTAGTTTAGCTGTTAGGTTGATACAACCTTGTAAACTACAAATCTAATATATGATGTATGCCTGACTTGAGTAAAAATGATATTCAATGTAAGTTTGATTGCGTTCCAAGTACTGCAAATAAGCAACCATCGCTATTATATTTTCTCATATTTTCTTTTCGCGTTGATGTAATTTGCTGTCTGCAATATTTGCATCTGATTTTCGGGAATATCTCCCGTTGTCCTAGCTCAGTTTCTTGTCTAGCTCAGTCTGCACTTATAATGAGATTATAATTCAAGCTTCACTAGTTATTGGGGGGATCAGCTATTTCATTTATGCTCTTGATATTCATATTGGTGTATAAATTTACTGTCAGACAATCACGTATGCACTTCATAATGTTCTTATGGTATCAATAAGCAAATATGCCTCCTCGGGCATGCAAGTTTTCAGAAATTCTATCTGTGTTCGTGTTGTTCAAATTGAAATGACAACTGGTCTTAGTACTCTGTACTCCGACAAGTTTTACTGATATGATGATTTAGTTATTTCTTCCTCCTTCCCACTATTACTTTACTAAGCCACCAGAACAGATAAGAGTAGGAAAAGTTGACTGGAATAACATGCTATGTGATTTCCTCTTTTCAGTTTTAGATATAATGACTAGAAAATTAAATTTCATACTCGGAAGAATGAAGATCGTAGAATTAAATTTGAGGTTGCTTTTATCTTTTGAAAATAACTCTCGCTCATATTAAATGGGTAACTACTGCATAATGTGAAGTCTCATAGTGATTCTATTGTGCTAATTTGAAGCGACTCCTTGAGTCACTCAGTATTGTAGGTGGTAACTAGGGCTGTCGATCGGTTCGGGTTCGGTTACCCGTACCCGAATTTTCGGTTATCCGAACCCGAAATTGCCAAATTTCAATAACCGTTCCCGAACCGTTTTAGAAGTTCGGTTACTCAATACCCGCTTCGGTTAACCAATTGGGTTATTTGGGTATCCGAAATACCCATTTAAAAAATAAAATTCAAATAATTTTTGCTCTATCTACTCTAAAAGAAATTACAAATATATAATATATATGTAAATTTACAAATATATAATATATATTTACAAATATATATATTTGTAAATATATGTAAATTATTTGTAAATTTACAAATATAATATATTTGTAAATATATAATATATTTGCAAATTTACCAATATATATTATAAATTTACAAATTTATAATATATATGTAAATATATATTATAAATTTACAAATTTATAATATATTTGTAAATATATAATATATTTGTAAATATATAGTATATATGTAAATTTACAAATATAATTTACAAATATATTTATATATTAATTTACAAATATATAATATATTATATATGATATATTGATAATATATATATTAAATAATTAATAAAATAATTTTCGGTTATTCGGTTAACCCGATCGGTTTTTCGGGTTAACCGATAACCGAAATTTCCAAAAAAACAATAACCGAAACCGATCCATTACTCGAAATTTTCGGTTATTGGATACCCAAACCCGAGAATTTCGGTTCGGTTAATTGGATACCCAAAACCCGATAACCATTTAGACAGCCCTAGTGGTAACAACTAACAAGTTATTTTGCACATGCAGGGGTTCTCTGATATGAGCAGTTGATAGCATATGAGTATCAGGTTCAAACGTTGTTTGTTTGGAAGTTCTGCTATCTTACCATGAGTTTCTTTTATATGTCGATCAGTATATGGATAGAACATTGCCGCTAGCAAAGTGGAGGATTGAATAAAAACATAGTCAAATATGAAGAGTCAGTTCTAAGCAAAGCTTCCTGCATCATTTGCTTATATACATTCTCCATTTGTATGACTAAGAGGCGAATGATCTTAATCTGTCTATGCTACTCTTTTTTCTTAAATTACAGATCTTCTGCTTATCTATCATGAAATGCTATCTTTTAATTCTCGCCCAATACGTCTTTATCTCAGTTCGTATATGCATATGGTTTGATTTCAGGCAAAACGCAAAGAGCACAAAGAGAAAAAGGAGAAGAAGGACAAGGACAGGAAAAAAGACAAGGAAAAGAAGGAGAAGGATGGAAGTGAGAAACATAGAGACAAGAAAGACCGTAAAGGGAAGCACAAGGACAAAAAAGAGAAACACAAGGATAAGAAAAAGGATAAAGAGGACCGGGGCAAGGATAAAGATAAAAGTAGCATCTCGGAAGAATCAACAGTTTCTAGGAAACTTGAGGAAAGAAGTGGAGAGAACCTCCAACCTGAAGGGCACAACAAACATAGCCGTTTCGAGGATAAAGGGAAACAGTCTACCTTATTGCACGGTCAAAATGGAAAGAAGCCGCCTTCACAGAGCATCTTGCCCTCCCAAGCAACCAACGAAGCAAGATTCATGCAGGAACTGAACAGGCGGATCCGAGATGAGGAGAAGGGTGGAGGGAGCCAGTTTCTTCAAAGAGGTGCCGATGTGGGCAAAAGGGATGAAGGGGCAGCAGCTGGAATTGCACTCTGCAATCCTTCACAAGAACTGGCAGAAGATAAGGACAGTGATGGGGATAAGAGTTTCCATGTTAAGAAACTTGAGCTGCAAGGACGCAATGGCGAGTTTACAGGAAGGTCGATGGTCCAAAACCATAGCCAAGTCGCCAAAAGTAAAAATGAAGGGATTCCTAGACCGTTGGAAGAACAAAATGACTTGAGGTTGGAAAATAAAGAGAAATATAAGGAAGCATGGGGTAATAAGCAGGGAGACAAACAGAAAGACAGAGATAAGAAAAGCCATGGAAAGGATAAACACAGGGAGAAGGAGAAGGAGAAGAAAAAGGAGGAGAAGGTTAATGCAACCATCGAAAACGAGAAAAGTGAATTTAAAAATTCTGGAAGAAATGATCTTGCTGGTGCTACTTTTAGTAAAAGTGTAAAGGATGTTGTTGGTACTGCTATTATTGAAGGGAGTGTCAAGAAACGGAAAGACATGGATGTTAACGGTTTTGTTCATGGTGAGTTCTTTGAATTAATGTTTATTAGAAAACTAACACCCACTCTACATATTTATTTACCATGTCTGGAAATGAAAATCGTTGTTTGGTTCAATCTGAGACACACATCTCTACTGTTCTACATGCATATTCAACTATACTCTACCTATTGTTTAAACTAATGTACTTAATTTACAGCGGGTGAAATCAGGCCTAATAAAGTTCAAAGACTTTCCGTCCATCAGTCAACAGAGAATGGAAGAAAACTTGAAGCCCCCGCTAAATCCTCTTCAGGTAAGCAGGATGTTCCAAACAACGTTTGGTTGGAGCACGGTGGCTGGTTGCACAATGGTATAAACGAAGCCAAGAAACCATCTCCATCTAAACCTAATCATCCTTCCGGTGTTAACAAGTTCAGCCATCAAATTGTTGTACCTCCAAAGACGCAGCACCCTGATCCCAGCGATGTAAACGAGGCACCCAGAATACCCAAGATGAAGGACCACACCGCTGAAGCATCAAGGAGGCCTCCACACCCCGATTCCAAGTATCTAACTCAGATATTAGCAGTCCCCACCGTGGGAGACTGGTCTGAGGATGATGACCAAGAATGGTTATTTAGCAAGAAAGGTCCTCCAAATAAGCCCGAGTTAGAATCAGTTGGGGTCAATGAGGAGCTGCAAGTATGGTCTGAAGCTGTACATATCGAATCAGCTGATGTTTGTGCTCTGCCATATGTGATTCCTTACTGATTCTCATTTGTTAACTGCTGGCTGAAGAGAGAGAGACAGCCATTGCCAGAGTTTTCCTCAGCATCTGCCTCGATTTATGACCGGGTATGCTATATTTACTTCCCTTTTTTATGTGGCATACCCTCAGTGATCCTGCCCTTTCGTCTGATCCTTTTGATCTTATAGGTATGAGGCATCGACATGGTGTTGCCCTCTGGAGATCAGAGTTGCATACACTCTAATCGAGCAATATATTTTTGTAGCATAGAGGTGACTCGATGAGGCGCCCCTCCCGTCATGTCCATTCTGATTTGAGTAAGTGCAGCTCTAGTTTCATGTCACCAATTTTGATTTGTAACATACAACTCATTTAGGAGAAATGCGAGGTGGTGGTGGTGGAGAGAGGGAGGGAGGGAGGGAGGGGGGATCATAACATATCAATTTCGGTTTGTCTTAACTTATAGATTTAGCCATTGTTAATATGAAGGTTGTATCTCTAAGTAGAAGACGTGATGCGTTCTTGTTTGAATACCAAGGAATAATTTTTAGACGCGAGGAAAATATTAGAGGTGTCCAAAATCCAAATATTAATATTATAAAAAAGTCTGAGGCCATAATTAAGTATTTACCTTTTTTCTGATTTCCTTTTAATTTGCGTGATTGATTTATAATCATAATTCGATAATAAACGTATAATGATAGAACATTACGAACTATATAATTAATACAATGGTTTGTAAATATTAACATTAGGTATTAATTAAAATTTGACACTGTAGTAGAACCGAAGTGTTAAAACTGATGTGCGCGGTTAAATTGGTTGGTCGGACTGAAAAACATTTGACTCCTCCTTAGAGGTGGACATGATTTGAAAAATATGGATTGATCTAAATTTTTAATAATTTTAGTTTATAGTTTAGGTTTGATTTTTATCTTTTCACGAAAAACATAACCATAGATTGTAATATAATAATAATAAAAATATTGTTATTATTATTAGTAGATTTTAAAGTCAATAATATAATTTTAATTTGTATTCTTTACTCATCCCACAATCATCACTCATCAGTCACGACTCACGAGAGACTCATGGGTGTAATAGTATTAATTTACATTATTTATTCCACAATAATACTAAGGGTTAAATGCATCTAAATTTATGATCTTTAGTCAAAATTTATTTTTAGCACGAACTTTTAAATTTATTTATATGCACTAAACTTTGGGATCTTGTTCAATTTTAACAATGAATTAATCTTCGGTGATTTAAACTCTCGTGGCACTTTGTGTAGGCTCACTACATCTAGCAAAACACACGGAAAGACTGATAGGTTGGAAAATAAAGGATAGTGAGCCTACACGTCAGTGCCACATGTGTTTTTAAATTGCTGGTGATGAATTCATTGTTGAAATTGAATAGGGTTCCAAAATTAGTGTATGAAAAGGAAATTTTAAAAATTCGTGTTAAAAATGAATTTTGATTAAAGTTTGTGAATTTACATGTATTTAATCCTAGTATTAATTTATATTCTTGACCTGGGTAAAATAGTGATGTTATCATAGTGTTAGAGACAATTAGCTCATTTCCACAATAATATTAATTTATATTTGTTCAACGTAATTTGTTTTAATTTTTTTTAGTTCAATTATTGAATGATATAATACTTTTTATTTTTAAAAGAAATTAGATATTGAATTTTTTTCCTGATAAAAAAAAAGATATTGAATTTTTTTATTATTATTATAAACAGGGAAATAAAAATATAGGTAATTCGCAAATCAAATTATTTTAATACAGTTTCATTTAGTTCAATTTTAATAATAATAACAATAGCGTTTGATTTAATTTAATAATTTCATGAAATTGTATTTTATAATTGAGGTTTTGGTAAATAAAACACTAATCATTTTGATGTTGCAATTTTAACGTGACTTTTGATGTGTCTCGAATTAAATCACCATTTTTTCAAATTTTACAATTTCGTTTCCCATTTTTTTTTTTTTCAGTTGCTAAAGTGCTGAATTGGAGGTTTTGTTACACAAAGGTTTGAAAATGTTACACAATTACACGATGTATGCGAATGAATTTCAAATCGTGTCAACTGTTACATGATTATAGTATTGTGGCTATTTATTTTTAGAATTACAAGAGTTATCTAATACTCTCTCCAATTTTTTTTATAAGTCGTCTTTAGCTTTTTCACAGGTTTTAATAATTAAAAAATAACCTAAACTAATCTTATTTAATGACGCAAGACTGTAAAGAAAACTAGGGAGAAGAAACGAGTTTATTAGATAAAGCTTTGACTATAATTAATGAGATTAGGGATAGAGAGGGTAACTAAAAGTAAAATGACTTATATTTTGCAAACAATATTTTTTATAAAACGACTTATAAAAAAGATTGGAGGGAGTATATAATTAAATAAACAACTCGTACACAAACATGACCTCTACACCACACAAAGGTGGAAAAATAACCGCACGTAGGCTGGACCACTACCCACACAAAGCTGAAAACATTTTTCACATAAAAATAGAAAAATTACCTGCACGCTGGTGAAATTGAACTTTGGGTGCCTCAACTTTATCACTTAAGCTTAAGCTAGACCTAATTGGCAGTATTGTGGCTATTATTTACATGTTTTTATAAATGTTGATATTTTTTTCCTTCACTATAGGAAATAGACTATACATGAATTTGGGTCTGAAGAAGATATCGAACCAATTAATATTTGACTTGTTTTTGGAAATCGACTTTAATCTTGAAAGCCACCAATAACGGACAAAGATTGTCGTTATAAGTTCAAATTCTTGCAGGCATCCAAACTTACCAAAGAAATGAATGCTCAATGTACTAAAACCCACAGATTCACCCAAACTTATCATCAAAATTCACATATGTCAGATACGAAATTAATGTGGTTTTTAATACGTCTGACGAGATCTTATATTTCAAAACATACGACATACTTAAATTACACTTTTAGTAAATTTTCTGATTGCTGGAATTCAAACAATCAAACTTCAGACTTTTCGATGGACAATTACATTGAGATCTGATTAGTACTTTTGGTTGGTTTAGTTGCTTTTATTATGGTTGTTATATAAACCGAAAAAATGCATGTGAAAATACCAACTTTTAAATTTGCTGAAAATGCACGTGAACTTTGCTCTCTTTTTTATTTCGTACATGATTTTCAAATTTTTGTAGTAAAAATACCAATTTTTGATCTTGTTCATATCGATCTCCGGCGGATCACAATCATCATTCACAGGCTGACTCTGAGAATCAACTATTTCCAGCACCTTTTCCTATAATAATGTACTCTCCCCGTCCCACTATAAGTGATTCAAAACTTTTCGGCACGAGAATTAAGAAGAATGTGTAAATTGGTTAAAAGTAGAGGGACCTACACTTTTTAAGGAGTTAAATTTTCCCCTTTATGGAAACAGACAACTTATAGTGGGACAGCCCAAAATAAAATACATGCCACTTAGTATATATATCAGTAGTTAATGCTTAAGAATTAGAGCAACAAATATAATAATTGAATAAGTAATTAATACTTTACTACGTACTCCAATCTGTCTAGACCTCTTGTCTGTATAAGTGTCATCCTTGTTCTTATAAAGGATCTCATAAGCATCGTACAGACATTCAGTCGGCTCCACTCCTTTTCTTTTACCCTTTTAAAAACATACTAACAAATATAAATATTGTTACAGATTATAGTTGTCATTTATATAGATTTGTTCGTTGATACCAAACGTGATATCAGAAGTGATACCGCTCTGCTGACGAATTTTACTTAGAAATTCTCTTGGAGATAAGATCATATCCTAAGGATCTTTGTTTCCTATTTTGAGTGTTTTTCGAAGAAGATCAATGTATATCTTTTGGTTTGGCTTGCAAGACTTTAAAGATGAGTCCTTATTCAAGAAGGAAACTTAGGGTTTCACCTCTATATAAGCTAATCTTCTCCAAGCAGCTAGGGTTGGCTTTTTCGTGCATTTATTCAAGCAGTTGGTGGGCAACACATTTTTTGGGAGTAAGAACATCTTTCTTGGAGTGTATGTTCTGTTTCTTATTACTTTGCATTTAATCTTGTTGGTAGCAAAGTATCTGTTAGTTTATTTCCTTCGTGAGTTGGTGTTTGAGTTGTAAGGGAGTAAGTGTGTTCGTTGGGGTATCTAGCTTTCAACGTTTTACTAGTGTTGAGGTTTTGGGAAATTATAGAGGCATAGAAGGTTGAGTCGTTGTTGTAAGTCCTGCTGTAATTTAATCTCTCATAGTTGATCGTTTTCCCTGGGCAAGGCCCCCCAGACGTAGGTGTTCTATCACTGAACTGGGTTACCATATCGTGTGTTCAAGCTTATTTCTCTATTTGTTATCTGCTGTTATTTGGTATCTCGTCTGGTACTAACTTGGGTATCTACGAGATTTTATATGTGTATTTGGATAGGCAGCTGGTCTTTCAAATATTATTAATATGAATGTCAATGAAAAAATTAATATGAATACAACTTCAACGTACCACTTCTTCAGCATACTGAAGAATAGACCTCGAACCTAATTGTTTTGCCCTTTTAAAATTGTTTTGCCACAAACATGGTACAACTTATTGATGAATTTCGCCCTAATTTCATTAAAGGGGAAACAAATTCGAAAAAATAAATTTCACCATAAGTTTAGATATGGATGACATTGTAACAATGTAAGAGAGATCAACACATGCCCGACTGCCATATAAGCGTCAAGTCAAATTTAATTTGAGTGAAATTTAATTGTTTGTAATTTTCCCTTATATGCCCGACTGCCATATGTAATTTTCCCTTATATAAACAAGCAAACTTTTCACAAAAACAAAAAAAGAATGATTAATTGTTTGTAGATAAATGAAATATATATGAATTTTGATTTTTAACTAACATAATTTTTTTTTTATTACTTAATACATAAACTTGAACCTTTTGTAATTTGGCCCGAATAAAAATTCTAACAATATTTAATTTTACATGGACATCGAATTTTTTTACAATTCATATTTTTTATATGAATTGTTGATCAATTAATGCATAAACTTTAACTTTTTTTGAAATTTGGCCCTGAATCAGAATTAAAGCCACATTAAAAATACTAATCTACAAGATATATTCTGAAGGAATTTTTAAAATTACACTTATAAGCTAACCACATTAGCTGATTTCCAAATACTGACTAATCTACAAGCTGACAAATAACTTAATTAAAAAATTTCAAACAACATGAAGAGCTTAATCGCCACATTTTGCGCAACATCAATTATATGTCCAACTGATAAACTTTCAAGTTGTCGGTAAGTTAACTAATTGATACTCACTCCGTCCCACCTCACTTGACCATGTTCTTTTGAGCATGTCCTCAAAATTTATCCGCGCTCTATTTCTGGACAATATCCCACACATAATTTGGATAATTGTACTCTTGTAACTTACACTTATTTACACACAATTTACTTAACAATATTTTTAATATATGTGGGACCATTTGTCCACTATCGATACTCTAAATTCTTTTCTTTCTTTTTTTTAAATATGTGCCGGAAGCACTTATGAATATTTATGGGGAAGGAAGAGAGTAGTTTATTGTTAAAGTAGATGTTAGAGAAAAAAGTAGGTGAGTTTGCAAAGCTGATATGGTATTGATGGACATTTTGAAAGCTTAAATTATATATAGTTCTTTGATAAAGGCACCCTTCACTCACTTTTAAATATGGTAAAATTTTATAATTAATGTATTCTTTTTTTATACACAAATATGTATTTGCTCACGAACAATACTTTGTATATCTATATATTTATAGGCGATTAATCCAAGAGAAATAAGTATTTTTTTCGTCTCAGTTTTTAATATTCAATTGAGAGTGACACGGATTTTAATAAAAAAGTTGAGTGTATTGTGAGTGGAATAAATGTCTCATTTTTTATATAAGTGTTAAAATAATTAAATTAGAGTAATGATCTCATCTATATTTATTACTTATTTTTACTAAAATTAAAAATAAATATAAAAATATGAGATATTTATAAAAATAATATGAATAAGTATAAACTAACCGAGGGAAATCGCAAATACAACTTTTTGTTCGTTAGTTCACTTGTCCTAGAATGGCAATGTAACACGTGCTGTCGATTTGTAGATAAAGAGTCCAGTCCAATCCCAAAATTAGAAAATTGCGTGTTTACATTTTAATTAGCATTTGGAATAATTTTTTTAGACGCATTTGGATTAAATTCAAACCGAGGTGGATTATTTTGATTCGACATTTAACGCAATAAAGTGGTATACCAAAAACATCAATTATAGCGATTCAAAAAAAAAAAAAAAAACAAAGAAAGTCACTTGGCTCCATTAGGAGAACAAATTATGTTATGTTTATCACATAAATTTTTTTAGAACATTTTTTACTATATTTAACATTTAACAATTACTCTCTCTTCCCCGTAAATATGCATAGTTGACCACACTATAAATTTTAATAAAAAATTATTTAAAATATTACTCTCTCTGTTGACTAATTCATAACTTATGGGAGGAAATACAGTTTTTAAAAAAATATACTCCATCCGTTCCACTCCAATAGACTCGTTTTCCTTTTTGGGCATGTCCCACTCTAATAGACTCATTTTCCATTTTAAGTAAAAAAAAGTGTACTTAATTGGTGTGAACCACGCCATTTTTCTACTAAAAAATAAGTTTTCTGAATCTCCGTGCCCAAAAGAAGTGAGCCTATTGGAGTGGGACGGATGGAGTATTATTTATTAGTTGAGTGGAGAAAGGGACCCACATAGTACGTTTATTAGTTGAGTGGAGAAAGAGACTCACAAAGTGTATTGTTTATTAGTTGAGTGGAGAAAGGGACCCACAAAGTGTATTGTTTATTAGTTGAGTGGAGAAAAAATGTATTATTTATTGGGACCCACCAATTAAAAAATGTATAGATAGTTACTAAAAATGGGTAGGACATGAATTGGTGGATGGACCAATAAGAAAAGTAAGACATGAATTGGTGGACGGAGGGAGTAATAATAAAGAAAATGTCTCATATTAAAAGTATTGTAAAGTGGATTATGGATAAATAGTCTAAGTTACAAGGATAAAATTGTGGAAAATTATGTGTGGAGTAATGTCTAAAAATAGAGTGTGCATAAATTTGGGGAGCATATAAAAAAGGAAAGATGTGTATAAATAATGGAGAAAAAGTCTCATATTAAAGATATTGTTAAGTAGATTATGAGTAAATAGTCTAAATTACAAAGATAAAATTGTGGAAAATTATGTGTGGAGTAGTTTCCAAAAATAGAGTGTGCATAAATTTGGGGGACATAGAAAAAAAGAAAGATATGCATAGATATAGGGAATGGATGAAGTATTAATTATGTTGAATTACATCATTATTGAATTGTTACTTTTCAATTTTCAATAGTTAATTAGGCTTGATTGTTTCGTATTACTCATTATGTTCATCAGTCCACAAAAATAGTCATTTTTTTTTTTGTCATTTTGGACAATATACTTACAACTTATTATCTTCAATATATCTATTTATTTATCCTTTATATCATATGATGGACCATTTTCTTCTAAGGGTGTACAAACCCAACCCGGACCCGTCTGGATCGACGGGTTCGGTCCGAACCGAACCGGCCCATTATAAGTGTTCGGTCCGGATTGGGTCTAATTTTAAGGACCGAATTTTGTCCGGAACCCAGTCGAACCCACCGAACCCGTAACCGACCTGGTACTCATATAAATTTAATATTAAATTTATATATTTAATATTTAATTCATATGTGATTTATGTTTTGTTTTTTGTGATTGTGGATTGCGAATATTTGAGACTATGATATGTGTTTTGGTATCGTATTTTTTATGTTTTAGATCTGAAAAATAGGTGCAAAAACAGGAAAAAAAATAGAAAAAAAAGGTTATTAGCGGGTCTGACCCGGACCGAACTGGACCAGTTGCTCGGGTTCGGTCCGGTCCCGGGTCGGCCCGCACGAAAGTTTCGATCTGAGTCGGTCCATTTTTCTGAAATTTTCGGGTTAGCAAATCCGGCGGGTTCGGTCCTGCACACTCCTACTTCCTTCACTCACAGTATAATTAATTATTATTATTAACGCTATATTTTAAGCTATACTATTTTTTCACTCACAATATATTCAACTATTTTTTTAAAAAATTACATCATCCTTTCTTAGGACTGTTTTTTTTAAAGGACGAAGAAAGTATCATTTACTATAATATTTTTGTTTTTAATGATAAGTTAATAAATTTGAATGAGGATAATAACTTCATACCTATTTATTAAGCATGGTATACATGGTTAAGACATCTGTGAGGTTGCACAGTTCTGTTTCCCAACTGTATGTAGAGGCTTTCATTAATGACATAATAATAAATTCCACCAACAAACATACGGACTGTTATTTGAGAACCGGAAATTTTATATTGCCATAAATCTTACTCCAAAATAATTTCGGATCCACTGCCGAAAACACTTCAAAATAATTTAAATGGAGTTATCAGTTTTATTATAATAATGAATGTTACTGGAAGCTATTTGAACTTATCAATTTAAAGGACTGGATATCTCACGTCAATTTGAAGTAATAGTTTAATATTTAGTATATACTATATAATTTTAGGTAATAGAGTTCAAATGAGAAAATTAAATAATGACTATTGGTAAATAATATCTTTAGTGACATCTGACCGGTCAGGTAATCAATAAGGCATAAACTTTTGTAACCATAAACCAATGTGATGCTTAAATGTTCCCTCGTCTCAATTATATAATCTTGTTTTTCTTTTTTAAATGCTCAAATATATAGACCAATTTCCATACAATGCTATCTATTTGTACTTCATTTATAAACATACTCTAATTTAATTTTTTTGATTAATTATAGCATTAATTAATTGTTAAAGAATAAATATGAGTATGTTAGAAAATTACTTGTATAATTTTTTTAATGAGTTTTCTTAATTTTTATGCAAAATTCAATTATCTGCATATATAATTGGAACCGAGGAAGTATAATATTTTAATATTATTATACTAGCGCCTATTTATAAATCTTTGAAAAACACAGATACGAAAAAAAGAAGTGGATGAATGCAAAGTGATAAACATGAAACGTTGAGTATCTATTCACAGTGAACTAACATTTAGCAATGAAGGAAAAGAACAAACATAACTGATTTTGAGGCATTTCAGTGTATATCATATTTTAAGTTATGTATCGATCGGTACGGATAATAACATACTCATTTATGAAAGTGAATTTTTCCAAACATAAATAATAATTTCTCGTTCGCGATATAGTTTATATTTTTATCATTTTAATTTGTTCACAATATCATTTTCACTTCTATCTATAGCAGTCCATAAATTTCACTCACAATTATAATAATGGAATTCAAATTTCATTTACAATAATATTCACTACTATCCACCATTTTCTTAAAACCAAATGATATCATGGGTGGAGGGAGTATTATTTATATGGGTTGGATCAGGATATGTGTTCAAATCAGTGTACGGGTCAAAGTTTAAGTGAAAGTATAATCCGGTTGTACGGTACACCCGAGTGTACCCAAGATCATCTCTTATTTATGATTGTGATGTGAGTGGAGAAATTGTCTCATTTAACGAGTATTGTTAACAATAATAATTAATTATATTGTGAGTAAAAAAATAATGCACCATGTAATAGAATAGATAAATAAGTTGATATATTAAGCGTAATTATACGTTGTGAGATAGTGTATATAAAATAAAAAGGAATTATATTTTATGTGAACGTATCAAAATAACAAAAATTGATTAAATAAGAACACATGTATAAGGACCGTGAATCAAATAATTTTCTCCATTAAAGTAATTGGTAGATTAGTTTTGAAATCATATGCAATGATTAACAAATAATTTTAAAAAATCACGTGATTGTAGACTCAAATATAAGATATTTGACCTAAAATATTAAATAATTTACTAATAAATCACCAATACATAAATACAAGTTAAATTATTTTGATATATATATATATATGCATCCTATCACTCAAACTAAACATTGACATTGAGGCTCATAAAAGGTACAACAAAATAATACAAGGTGCATTATTATGATGATATATTATACATCCTATCACTGAAGCCAAACATTGAGGCTCATAAAAGGTACAACAAAATACAGCACATAGTGAGTACGTAATTGGCGGCAGCAATTGTTTATATATAGTATACACAGAAACAGAAGAGCAAGGTATGGAAGAAGGGTTGATCCACGGCGTAAAGCTATCGTCGGTGGGGCCGGCGAATGTGACGGGCCCCGATGCGGTGACGGAGCCCCACAATATTGACTTGGCGATGAAGCTCCACTATCTGAGAGGGATCTACTTCTTCGGCAGCGGATTAGCGTTTGCCGGCTTCACCATCTTGAGCGTCAAGGAGCCCCTCTTCACCTGGCTCGACCAGTTTCCCGTCCCCTGCGGCCGCTTCCGCCGCCGCGACTCCGGCCGCCCTTACATCAAGTGCAACGACTGCGGCGCCAGGTTGATCCAAGCCAACTCTCATAAAACTCTCCATGAGTGGTTGCACATGAACAACCATGACTATGACACCCTCTTGTGTGCCAACCATTTCATCGGCCCCGAACTTCAATTTTCTCCTCTCGTTTACTTGCAGGTGCCCATCTACCTTGCTTCCTTCTTCTTTTTTACTATCATTTAACATTCCAATTCTTATACAGATTACGAATTTCAAATGTGGAGGAGTGGCTGTGGGCTTAAGCTGGGCGCATGTTCTCGGAGATGCCTTCTCCGCCGCTAAATTCATCAACATGTTGGGTAGGGCCGTCTCCGGGTTCAAGCCGGACCGCCCCATTAACCTGCCGCAAACTCTAAACAGGCCGTCCAATCCACGCGGACTCCCTAAATCCGGGTCGGATCCCCTTTCCGTCAAACGGGTCGACCCAGTCGGCGACAATTGGGTACACGCGGCTCCATGCAAGATGGACACATTCTCCTTCGACGTCAAAATAAGCCATCTCCGATCAAAACTGGGCGGCGATTTCCCCCCTTTCGAGGCGCTCGCCGCCGTCATCTGGCAGTGCGTGGCCAGAGTTAGGGCTGAGGCGAGAGTCGTGAACGTATTTAGAAGAAGTGAAGAGAATAGCGGTAACGGAACATTGGGGAATACTCAGATTGTGAGTGTGGCCAAGGCTGATTTTGCTGTGGCGGAGGCTAACCCTAGCGAGCTGGTGCGGCTGCTCAGGGATGAGGCTTCCGACGATCGGAGAATGATCGACGAGGTTGTGGAGAGGGATGGTGGATTGTCGGATTTCATCGTTTATGGCGCGAATCTGAGCTTCGTGAATCTCGAGGAAGCGACATTTTACGACTTCGAATGTAACGGGCAGAAGCCGGTTAGAGTTGTTTACAGAGTTGACGGCGTCGGCGAAAAAGGCGCGGTCTTGGTGCTGCCGGGAGTAGTGGAAGGCGGAGGAGGGAGGTTAGTGACAGTGATGTTGCCGGAAAACGAGGTTGCCGGAGTTAAGTCGGAGTTGAAGAGGGAAGGAGTGATGGCGTGAACCAACTTTATTATCATAATGCTAATAAATAAATAAATAATAGTAGAATGGAAAAAAGGCAAGTGATGTATCGACTTAAATCAAATATTTGATTATCAATTGCACGAGATGTGAGATCAAGTTTTGATTTTGAGTTTAAAATAAATATACTACTAGGTATTATTTTTATTTCGGTGGTTTTTGTTCGGAATTAATCTGCAACGCTTTTACATGAATACTTTTCCGTTCCTGCAAATTTAGATATATTTTGTTGAAAAATGGTATTTGAGTTGTGTATTATTATGGGTGATAAATCCAGCAGGCAAGAGACATGAGCAAGCCAAGGATGATGTGCATAATAACATGAAAAACACAGCCAGCTTTTTGTTCAGAGGGGAAAAATTAAAAGACCCTACTACAATTGGGTCTATAAGGATAAATTTGTAATTCTATTTATACTTTGATTATTATATTAAAGAAAACTATATTTAGAATCACCCAAATGATGTTGGGCTGAAAAATATTAAACACATTAGGCTTTTGGCTAAAAATGAGATGCATATTCTCATCCCCTTCCCTTTTTTAGACTATTAAGAATGTAGTCTTGAAGCATGTCCACCACCTCCCTAAATCGGTGGAGATAGAGCATGTGGTTTCAAATTCAATGTCATTGGATTGAAAATATGAAATTTTACCTGTTGCACTAACACTTTATTTTGATATTTCTTTATACAAATATGTTTATATACGTGCAGTGCATTCAAGATGGACTCTAGTTAAACAAGTATTCTTCCCTTATTCGACTTACAATCACATTCCCTCATCTCCCAACTAACAAAAACCAAATAAACAAACAATTCAATCATAAGTAAAATTTAAGAAGAGAGTAGTGATTCTATAATTTAAAAATCATTTTGCTGCAACTTTCCATCTGAATTCTTTTTTGAAAGGGCTTCCATCTCAATTCTTTTAATGCAATGCAATTATGCAAAGAGTAAATGCTGCGGATTCTCTTTAATCACTATCTGGTGAGTAATAATTACCCATACGCCCTATTATAATGTAAAAGCAAAGAATTGTACAGAATGTTTGGTTATACCATTCACATCATTGAATGATAATACAATGGATTTTTTTTCTTATTTTTTTAGAGTTTGGGAATAGAAATAGGAACCATGAGAATTGAGCTTGACATAGAGAAAGTTCACTGCTTGAATATATTCTAGGACTGAATTAAATGTGTTGAAAAAATCATATACACCGAATTAAAGATAGAATAAAGGCAAAACACATTTAAAGGTTCCTGTACATATTTTTTATAGTGTGAGTACTTATGCATTTTTTTCAGTCAACTCCCTGTACATATTTTTTGTTTTAATAGATCCTCGTATTTTTATTTTTAATTCCTTTTGGTCCTTATTTAACAGATCTAATTAATAAGTCTATTAACTTTTCCGATATAGTTGCTAATTAACTCGTTTCTTTTTATTTATAATTTATTTTAAAATTGCAATTGCTACATATATTTTCTTTTTCATTTTTATACCCGAAAAACCTTGAAACAATTTGCTGCATTAGGTCGAGGACCAACACTTGTTTTCTTCTATAAATGAAATGCAATCTTTTTATTTGTTCCTCACTGTCATTGCCATTGCATATTATTTTATCGTGACAATAGGCAAAGGTGTCCACTTCTTATAGTGAAAAATTAAAATTGCCCACTTCTTATAAAAACTTGATTTTATGCCCAAAATACCTAAATTACCCTTGATGTCAACATCTCAAACGTACTTGTCTGACAAAAGTCTTACAACATTTCAACTTTTGCTGAAAAGTTGATGGAAAAGCATGCAATCAACTAAAAATTATTATATATTTTTTATTACTTCAAGGAGTCAATGCCTCGGTCCACGTATAATATGTCAAATCCGAGCATGGCTCGGCAAGGCAAGTGAGCATGCCGCCCGAAATAGAATCACAATTGCATCGGCATGCTGACGATCGAGGGCACGATCCTTGATTTATTTTTAAATATTAAAAATTCTGCAATTCAAAGTGGCAAGGTTCACGGGCATGCCGATTCCGTCAATTCAAAGCGACAAGGTTCATAAATTAGAAAAAAAATCTTTGACTAAATATATTATTTTTTGAAAAATAAAATTTTGGACCCACGATATTTTAAATGAGAAACCCTAATCTAATTCTAATAAATACTAGTAAAGAAACGGCAAGGCAAGCTCCACAACCACCATCCTCACTCAATTAAACGGCAAGTTGGCAAGTACCCATCTTTTGCCTTCCTACATATTGCGGCGGCGGCGAAGCATATCCCGACGACGGCGAAGCAAATTCCGGTCATTAGGTATATAGTTTTAATTTTCGAATTTCTTAAGTATTACTTTTCAACCTTTGATTAATTTTCGAATTTATTAACTCTTGAAGCGAATTCCGGCGAAGCACAATTGCGGTTGGGTTCACGCAAATTTCAACTACTTCAAAAATATGACTTCATTTGCACAGGTCTTGGGTTTTTCAATTTCTAGCTATTCTATTTTAATTAAGTTGTAGGTATTTGGAAATATTTAGTTCGAATTAATAAAAAACAGAGCATGCTCAGTTTATACATATGCTTATTTGAAAATCTTTAGTTTCAAATTAATTTGTAGCTATTTAAATTTCGTTGTTTTCAATTACTTTCGAAAAATATTTGCGCATGTGATTGAAGTGGAGCTGCCTAATTATCACTAAATTTTTATTTCTATACGATTTAGCGTATTTAATCGGCAAAAAATAGAGCATGCCGCCCGTTCAGCATGCTTGAATTACGAGCGACATGCTCTTTTTTTGCCAATTAAATACGCAATTATTAAATGATTAATTTACTTGATTATTATTTATTTTTATTATTTATTAAATCATTTACTAATAATTTCGTATTTAATTGGCAAAAAATAGAACATGCAGCCCGTAATTCAAGCATGCCGAACGGGTGGCATGTTAATTTAATGATTTAATTTCAATTCGAACCGTGTATTTTGTTTAATTTTTTCATAATAAATGGGTTAATTCGAGATTTTACTATAGTCTATGTAGCATAATAATAACTAAAAAAAAACACCTAATTAATTAAAAGTACACAGCCGACAGTATTAAAATAAATAAAAATAAATAAAAAAATCTACCAACCATTCAACTCTAATTTTCAGTTATTGAACAATAATTGACACCAATTTTCACATTTTTCTTACACAATTGTACTTGTGTAAGAAAAGTGTAAGCTTTTTACATAAAACTGTAAAAGCTATGACACCTTGTCCACATCAAAGGGTAAATTAGGTAGTTCACTTAAACTTGAACATAGAATCAAATTTTTATAAGAAGTGGACAAAATTAATTTTTCACTTAAAGATGGGCACTTTTAATTTTCTCTCTTATTTTCTCTCTTTATTGTGGCGGCGGCAAAAATAAAATCCTCAAATTTGCTATGAGTCCTTCAATTTTACAGAAAGACACCAATACTATCTTCATAGCACATCTATTGGATCCGTTAAATAAGGACCTAACGAAATCAAAAATAAAAATACAAAGATCTATTAAAACAAAAATTTTGCACGAAGACCTAATAAAATTTTTACAAGGAGTATAATACTCTCCATCCCACTAGAATTGACATTTTTGAGTTGGGCACGAAGATTAAGAATAAATAGGTAAGAGTGTAAAATAGATAAGGTCCACTTATTTTATGTGAGTAAAGAAAGTAGAGACCACATGAAAGTGCTAATTCTAGTGGGACAAACAAAAAAAGCAAGTATGCCAATTCTAGTGGGACGGAGTGAGAACATAAGTATAGGTACATCTAGATGTATTTTGTAAAGCTTAAAACTTCAAATTAAATTCTGATATAAATTAATTCATTTTTTCATACAAATTAGTAATTTCTAAAAGATATAGAGATATACAACATTGGACCATATATGATCAATCTAACATGGAATTCACTAGTTTTTGCCAATCAAACTAATTATAAGTTAAACCGATTTTCGGTTCATGAATAACTTGCACTACCTATCATTTGCTCGATTTGATTCAATCTTAAAAACGCAAAGCCTAAAGCATTGCAAATTCGCAATACACGGAGGCAACAGATTCTCTCCTAAAATCCGCCACGAAATTTCTTCTTTTGATTTATATTTTTATAGGGGAATTTTGTTGGAGATGGTATCTGAAAAATCAAAAGACAGGACTTTTGTTCAATTTTCTTGGAATCAAAATAATTGGACATATAAAAGTTGAGGAAGTTGAAACATAAAACAAGGATTCCACATTTGCACCCAATGAAGAGCCCAAATTCCCTCCCAGTCCCTGATGAATATACTTTCACTTTCACTTTCACACACATCGCCAAAAAATTCGCAAAAACTTTCCCAATAATTCTCCCTCCTCCCTTCCGTCGCTCCACTTCCGCCCTTTCAAATTGCTCCCATCTCGAACTAAAGGTAAGTTTTCTTGGCAACTTTCCGTAATTCTTGATGGCTGAGAGCACACATTTACATGTGTTTTTGCACACAGAAGTGTCAAGCAACCATTTTGTCATCTCTTTGTGAGGAATCTTGATCTGGGCTGTTGTTTATATGCGATGAGTTTATGGGTTTTTGTAGTTTTGCTATTTAATGAAATTGAGGTGTGTAGTAGTTTTAGTTGGGTGTAGTGGGATAGAGTGATGACGCCTCAGCCAAGAAGGAAGAAATGGACTGAGGCGGAAGAGAGGACTCTTATAGATAAGTATGGCGAGATGGCTTGTGATGGGACTTTATCTAAGATGAAAACTAGGGAGAAAAAATACAAACCTATTGCTTTACATGTGAATTCTGTGCACCATGTTTTAGACCCGGTGTCGTATCCGTGGCAATGGAGTTGGAAAGATGTGTCTACCAAGGTGCAGAATATGAGGCATCAGTATGCCCTAGTTAAGCAGAAGATCAAGAAGCCCGAGTCTTCGATTAGGGGGTCGGGCGAGGATGAGTTTGATTGGATGGAAGGTATTACACACTGGTCCAATTTTCTTAGGTACAAGGAAGTGTTTGGGGATGTGCCACTTGTGTTTGCAAGTAATGATGGGGTTGGAGGGGGTAATGATTGTTATGAAGGGGATGGTCATGAGATGGATATCATCCCATTCGGGCAGCTGGGGCAGGTTGGGGAAGGGGATTTCGTGGGCGGGATTGATGGGGTTGAGAATGGGGTGATGGATTTGGAGTTTGATTATGATGGGGAGGAGGGGGAAGACAATTATAATGGAGGGAATAAGAGTGATGCTTGTATGAGGGAAGATGGTGGTGCGCGATTTGTGTGCGAAACTGTAGAGCCGATGTCTTCGGATATGAGGAAGAAGAGGAAGGTATTGAAAGGGATGGAGAAGAAAGCATGGGGGTTTCTTTTTAACCAGTTGGGGAACTTGAAGGAGATGGAAGCTCGGAGTGAGCAGCGTGAGGTGGAGAGAGAGCGGGAGAGGCAAAGAAGGGACCAACTCCAGATGGAGATGGAGAAAGAGCGTGAGAGGAAGTGGGAAGAGATGGAGAAGGATCGAGAAGTTAGGGAGAAAAATAGGGACAAGTTCAGGAGGCAGTGGATTCAAGAATGGGAAGCTATGGAGAGGGAGAATGAAGAGCGAGAGAGAAGGAGAAGAGACGAAGAGATAAGGCACCAAAGGGAATGGGAGGAGAGGATGAACCGCAGGAGATCAGATTGGAAGAAAAGGATGGATGAGATGTTGAGTCAACACCGAGCTGAAATGGGCCAGATTCAGGCAAGGATAATCCACGAGCAACAAAATCTTACCAGTCAGTTAATCGGAATTGTTTCACAGTGGACTGGTCATCCCTCTGCACTTTCTGATCACGCTGGAGCAAGTAGCCATTATATGTCGCAGATGATACAGAACATGCACCATGTGAATGGTATGGTTCATGGTGATGCACGGGTCGAGGGGGATAACCAAGAAGATCAGTTCATTGTTGATGGTTAGAGCCTCAACTGAGCAGAACTGCAGGGCGAAGGAGCTTGAAGCACTGAAGTATTAGAGGTTTGTGATTTTCCAAAAGAATCGATACTCCTAATTAGATGTCTGTATTATAGCTGTGTAGTCTATATTCTTTGCTTTTTTTTCCACCTGGAAACTCCCTTGATCTGATCTAGTATAGCATACAATAATTTATTCCTCAATTTTTTTGTTGTACCTTGGGTTGAATAACAATTGTCCAAAATAATTTCAACCTGAAAGCACTTGACATCACTTCATGACTACATTATTACCCCTACGATTTGTTTGTTTTAAGCATTTTGTATGTAGATATCATGAGAAGAGCAAGAAGGTATGTTGTTTCTTGATAATTGAGTTCTAACTTAATTGGATGTTACTAAACAATTTTGTTAGCCCTTCTCCCCACTTTTGATATCTGATAGTATGATGTATGTATTGTGAAGGTGTGGTTTCTTCATGCCAAATTCCATTCTGTTTCCTTTTGCACGTTGAAAACACGACTCAGCACGCCTTTGTATTGCCTCATATTTCATTTCAATTGCATTTCTGATGCGAATCACATTAGGTATGGCTTCCAGAATGCACATGATATCCAATTACAAGGATTGACTTATAGCAAAAATATAGAAGTCCTTGGATAAATTTGTCAACTATAATTGTTTTAGAGTGGACATATGCATTACATGTTGAAAGTGTTTTAGATATGATTTTGTATTAGCTCCATAATCTTAAATTTCCATTTGAAGCTAGGGCTAGTTTTCACCAAAACTCAACCCTTTGCATATAGTAGTATGCATGTACAGTATGTATAAGAATGTTTCATCATGAAACTGAAGGAAAAAAGAAATAGAATTTGTGTACAACTACTTTCATCTCTTCCTCTCATCAACTCAGTAGCTCGATCGATTTTGACAAAACCACAACTTTTTCGCTCCACTCTTTGCTCACCTCCTCTGAATATCTGGCAACTACATTGCGAGCTTCGGAGAGTTGGTCCTCCTCAATGGCAGAGTCCGTTTTGAGCGCAAAAAGTACTTCGTTGACATCTTCGTCGATCTTGAGGCAAAAGATGTTGCTGAATACCTGCAAATGGTAACGAGAAGAAACCAAAAACGTACCAAAATTAACATAACGTTGCAATTAGCTTGGTCGGATTGACACTATTGTGTACATCACTATAGTTCTCACCTTTTTCAGGCGCGAATACACTGCATCTTTCACGGTAGAGGATCTCGATACCAGATTGATGATGAATAAACCTTGCTCAGAAAGTGATTCTTTTGCGGCCAACATAAAAGATTCCTCGACAAAGTCCGCCTCAGGGCATGTCAATCCAGAACTGCATAAGAATATCCATTTAAAAATTGAACGAACAAGATGAAGATGACGAATGACCAGATAAGATCCACACTACCTTGTGTCTGATGAGTCTACATCCACTACAAGAATGTCGATTTTGCAGAAACTTTTGTCTTCTGCACAGAATACAATGCAGTTATTCAATACATTCTAGTTAAGCACATTTTCTTTATTTTCAGAGCTAGTTGATGCAGCTTTACCTGTCTCAACCTTAGAATCTGCTATCTCCTTAACAAATTTAATACCATCCGTAATATGTACCTAGAAAGGAACATAAAATGGGTTGAAGATTTTTAAAAATGCTTGCAGTCGAATTTAAACCATAAGCATCTAATGGCCTTATTTATATAACATAGCGTATTTTGTAGTTTGAAATAACAAGGTATAACTGTATAAGTAATGTGTGTTATTTTCATGAACTCAAATATGCACGAACTCAAATAAGTAGTTGACAAGAACATTAACCCACTCCTATTTCAATTTGGAATTTATTTATAAACGTGTTAGTGTTACCTTCAAGCGCTCATCTTCTTCAAAACCAAAAAATTCTCTAGCAACATCCAATACCACCGGGTCTAACTCGATAACCTATCAAATACAATTTGCATAAGATGATATAGCAAAATAATCAGGAATATAAAGTATCAGAATTTAGTTAAACCTCAATCTTGAGGGTGGGTAGATTTTTCTTCATGAACATAGGAAGTAGTCCTGCCCCCAGACCAAGAACCACTGTTTTTACCTAGAAAACATGGAAGAATTTTCCTTCAGTTCAATTATTCAAAAAATAGAGCCACATGCAAAAAATTATGAACGACTCGAAAGTAAAGTGGAGAAGGCGAGAGCCCCTTAGACAGCCATCAAGTTTCAGAAGTCCTTAAATAAATGTTATAGGGAATACCAATATACAACTCTGCCTTTACCTCGTGTAGAAAAAAATACTACCTCTGTCCCATTGATAATGACACACATTTCATTCCGTTTGTCTCACTGATAATGACATAGTCCAAAAGTAGAAATAAATCAGGACGTCTAATGCTCCTTAATTCCCGTGCTCAACTTGCTTTACACCCTAAATAAGTGGTTTCCACTTACTTTACACCATAAACTTACTTTGCACCTCCTCCTTAATTCCCGTGCCCAGAAAAAACGTGCTATTATCAATGAGACAGAGAGAATACTACCTTGGAAGGCAGAAGGTGTTAAAAAACTCATTTTTAGAGTTCAGATATCAACATGGATAATAAATAATAATAACCATAACAACAGTAGCAATACATACAATAAAATACTCCCTCCGTCCACCAATTCGTGTCCTAGGGGAAGGGGGCACAATTTTTTTAAAAAAAATGTATTGTTATTTGTTGAGTGGAGAAGGGGACCCACAATTAGTAAGTATAGTTGACTAATGACATTTTTTAAGATTAAAAGTGGTGGGTCCCTCAATGGCATATGTGTAAATAAGTGTAAAACATAAGGGTAGTAATTAAGGAAATAGTTACTTAAAAATAAGTAGGACACGAATTGGTGGACGGACCAAAATGGCAAATTAAGACACGAATTGGTGGACGGAGGGAGTAACAATTATAATAACAAATATAAAGCATATCTGTTTCCAAGAGAGTAAATCGCTCACCAAGTTTCCGAATGTGGTAGCTATGTTCAAATGTGAAGAGATCAACAGTATTCCTGAAATAATCCCATTGTGGTACGGACTAGCTAAGTAGTTGTGAATAACTTCCGTTTCACCGCTTGAACCTGCCCACAACAAAACAGAACACACAGGTCAACAAATGAAAAAATGCATATTAGTAGTTGCATAGAATGTACAGTACAAACACACACGCATAGAGGGAGATCAGATCCTCACCAGGAGTCCTAGATGAGAGAGAGTCAAAATTTGTCGATAGAAGAACTTCGGATTGCACCAAATTCTCAGTTCTTTCGAAAGTGAGACGCCGGTACTTATGACCCTTATAAGGATCATTTTTATTAATAGCTTCATAGATCACATCCTCCACGATGATTGGACCAGTCAAGTCAGATGTAACCTAGATTAACAAAAGGAAAGAAATCAGAAATAGAAAATTAAGATGAAAATATATGATATATCACAGGTTGCAGCATGTACTTTATATGAGATTTGTACTACACAATATATACACATACATATATATATATATATATATATATGATAAATCTATTATGAATGCTACTATGCAAAAACACGTCTTTATGTTGTTTATTCACCAGAATACTCATCATGCCCCACGAGGATATAATTGTTCGCAAGCAAACTCATTACATATCAATGGCGATAAATAAATAAATAAATAATAGCACTGACATATCGTGCAAGGCAGACTTCTGAGTCATTTAACAATAACCTCAAAGAAGTTGATTGGGACAAGAAATAGCAAAGGATTCATGTCCAACAAATAAGTGTCATAGTGAACCTCAGAACAAACCAAGGAAGGGGCACTAAGAGGCCACATATAAATTTGGGAATCTGAAACAAGTGTCTTTAAAACCAGATTATCAGGGGAAACCCAAATAAAAAATATTATGATGTGTATCTTGCGATATAAAATAAGAGATGGCAGTTATTTAACCTGGTGCACAATATCTCGCTTCTTAATTCCATCACCTGCTGCCAAAAATCTGCCAAAAGAAAAAAGGACAAAGGAAAACAAAAAACCTTTTTCCATCAACTCTAGCAAGTCAAAAGAATAACATTCAAATATCTGAAGCACATGCACTTGACAACTTCCACTAACATTTAAGGAGCAGAATTTCAAAGCATGCTAGTGATGAAAAGAATGAAAAAGTTGCATCTCGTATGCAAATACAGGCCTGGGAATAGAATGCCTACCAAAAACAACTACAACATGCAAATGCATAAGAACTAGAATAGCATATTCTTTTCTAACTTGAATGGAGAAGCAGCCTGCCCAGGACAGCAAGCACTGGAAAAGATACAGCATAGCTCTCTTGCTTATGACTAAGTTTGATATAGTCAAATGCTTCACAGAGTTCTACTCAAGCTACAGAAATTTTATTACCATAAACTATGAACAGTGTTTTCCTACACTATGATCCTTGGTTTAACTTGTGCCCTTATCTGTTTTGCATCATAATAGTGAGATCCACACTTTCCAGCCACTTTAGATAAGGTTATATATAGAACTTCTTCATACTTAGTCTTTTGCCTAACATTATGCTTGCACAAATCTATAACGCCAGATAAAGATGATATAGTGACAATATAATCCCTTGAAGGATCAACAAATGCAAAAAGAAAAAAGAAAATGTATGGAATGATAAAAAACTGTAAAGACTAAACATAATAGACATAATATATATATATATAGGGGAGGGCTAGGGTATAAATACTTCTTAACATATAAAATACGAACTGGCTAAAATGTATGAATTCTATGTAGAACACGTATGAATTCGCTGTATAATTGTATGAATTGTGAAAAATAAATTTTTTGCTATCTATAGGATTCGAACTTGGGACCATGAATTCATCCAACAAGGTAATGAATCAACCGTAAATCTTGATGATCTAAGGGCTGAAAATGGTTCATATTTTAGTTTCTAAGAGGTGTTTTTATTTTAGCCCACCCCTATATATATATATACAAACCCTGAAAATGGTTCCTAGTTTATATTTTAGAATGAGTTTTTATTTTAGCTCATCCATATATATATATATATATATATATATATATATATATATATATATATATATATATATAAAACGGAAGGGGCTACGCTATAAACACTTCTTAAAAATTCTCATTTGAACCTATATATATATAGGGTTGGGATGAATTGAGATTACACATGAACAAAATCTATGAAAAGTGATGAACATGAAATCCACGAACATGATATGAACGACCATATTAGTTGAATGCAATGTTCGTCTCGGGTTCTCTCTCTCTCTTTCTAATCCTGGAGAGAGCGAAAATTTTACTAATTTTTTGAATATTATTATTCAACGCTATACTGCCTTATTCAACACTATATATTGTCTTATTCACTTATTCATTAGTCTCACGATCTCACGAAAAATAGCAATTTCATTGGAACATATATATATATATATATATATATATATAGAGAGAGAGAGAGAGAGAGATTATGAAAAAGAACACCAGAACTAAGAAAACGCCATTCAAATGATTTGATGTTGGACATATTACTAATGGATAAGTAATAATTAATGGATACATACGGAATTTGAAGATCAGTGCCACCGTAGCTTGGAGCCAACTGCTTGACTAAAGGAGAAAGGTCCGACTAAAATAAGGAAAAACAAAATATAAGATGCTATCATATTTGCAGCAATAAAACAAAACCATTCTACTATGGAAAATACAGTGAGGTATTAACCTGGATGGACTCCATAGAAAAAATGGAATTACTAGAATCCAAAAAAACCTAGAGTCAATCCAGAACATTTTATTATTAGAAACAAAATATAAAGTGACAGATATAGGAATAATATACTAAATTTATTAGTGACAAGAAGGATTACCATGCACAACCTAGCAGTATTTGAACTTACAACAATAAGCCACTGCCCTTCTTCTGATGTGTAAAGCCAATCATGAGTTCTCAACTGAAATATAAAGTTTGGTCATACACCAGATAGCTTAAAACAAATTACACTGCCAGCATCTGATTTATGTTGGAAAAGGGGATGGGATCAAATTATTGATGACATAACAATTAACAAAAAGAAGAAACCAAAATTAATAGGTCTAGACCTCAACCCGGAAGTTGGTTCCTAAGAAATAAACAGATGAAACAAACTTCAAAATGATCTCCTAAAAGTTGTTCTAATAATTGTCACACAAAGTCACTTTGTAATCCCTAAAATGAGTTACTTTGATGAGATTTGATTTATATAATAGGAAAGCTTTCTAATCAATACAAGTAAGTGAATCTTCATATTCTTGAACAAAAGACACAAGAATATCCAATTGTGAGTAAACTGACAGGCACAAAACTCAGTAGCAAGTAGCAACCATATTTTGTGGAACAATATGCAATGGGGAAAAGAGACTTACTTGGGGAACAATGAATACACCATAGTGATGGATGAAGTTTTCTGGATCTTGCTTAGAATCAAGAAGCATGCCATTATAGACAAAATTGGATACTCCAGGTTCACCTAAGATAAGCTTTATCCTACGACCAGGTTGAAGAATTGAAATGTTTCCTTTTGCCCCGAATCTCAAGTCTTCAATTGAGTACGATACATCAGAGTCGTTGGAGTATTCTGTGCGAATCTTTCTTTCTTTTTCTAGTGTTTCATATAATTTTCGAGCCTAAACCATGTTAGAAAAGTAAATATATGTTTCCAGCCACCAGGTATAATGGACAAAATAAATTTAACTATCAGTAAAGAGAATGTCCAAGATAACAACAGAATAGAAAGTAGTTAAAGAATAGGTAACTTGAAATTCTTATTGAAAGTATATTGTCCTTTACATATCAAAACCATGCCAATAAGATATAATCCTATTGGGTTTCATAATAAGATGGAAATTGCTTTACCTGATTACCATGGCGTTCAATTGAATATTCACCCAAGAACAATGATATATCAGATATTGAAGTAGGAGAATCTTTCTCAGCGACTACCACAAAAGTCTGCAGTTTCGGGGTTCCATATGGTGGCCCTTGAGAAATGGCATGAAGACTCATTTTCCACCCAAATCGAAATTTAGGGAAAAGTAGGTCTGAGAAAAAGTCACGAGGAATATGAGAAAGAGACCCTAGATCATGGACCAGCATAAGAAAAGGTGATATTCAATAATATAAGGAACCATACCTAAGACATGAGATTCAGCTAAGGTGAGACAGATGAATTTTCCTCCAGGTTTCAGAACCCTCTTTACCTGATAATGCACAAGACAGTTTATGCATAATCAACTCTTTAGGTCTATCATGAAAGAAAGGTCAATATAGTATTAATATCTAACACCTCAGTTAAGTAGAGATGGCCTAATCTTGGACCAAGCTTGGGCTCCATCAAGGCATCCAATCCTCCTTTGTCCACAACAGCATCGAAGCTCTCATCGTGAAACTTAAAAACAGGTAAAGCGAACATCAGGAAAACGTAAGCCTCCTTTTGTTGAAGAAACAAAGTCCTAGTTATCCAAAAATGTGCAATTACCTGCAGCTCAGTCATGTCCATAACTCGCCACTTCATCTGCGGCCGGTCTCTCACATTCCTCCTCAACATATCCATAATCACCACTTTCGAGAAATCAATATTCGTTATGCTCTGAAATCCGGCATCGTAGAGCTGCTCCGAGAGCCTCGAGTTCCCGCACCCCGGCACCAAGATACTCACCTCCTTGGGAGGTTTCTCCGGGAATGAGAGATTCTCCGTGAGTAAGTTGCGGAGCTGCGGCCACTCGGCGTACCATTCGAAGGAATCGTCGCTGCCTCGAATTGTGAAGAATTTGTCCCAATTCTCTTTGTCTGTGAAGTCTCCGAGGGTTTTCAGAATCTCCTCTTGATTACTTTGGCCCTCTGCTTTCGCCATTCTTAGCTGCTGCTTGCTCTTCTTCCCCATCGCGGGTTTAGGGTTTTGCAGAGAGTTTGGCGTTCAATTGAGGTTTAAATTGTGCCGCTCAATTTTTTATAAACCCAAAAATATATTCGGAACTGTAACTGCCAACTCATATTTGAAACTAACTCAACAGATTCAGCTTCTTATTAAAAGAACTCAACAGATTCAGATTTACCTAAACAAAAATAAAATAAAATAAAAATAAAAGACGGAAAGCTCCCAATTTCATTACTATTACGCCATAAACTCATACTCGTACAAATACTGATTTACTGCCACTTGATAGCTGCAAATTTGCCTGAAATGTTTTTTGAAGAATGAAAATATTTATTTATCTGAATTATTAATGGAATTGTTTTTTTTTTTTTTGAGACGGATAAGTAATGGAATTATTAGAGCGCCAAAGTGCGGCCGCCGTAATCATTCGTGAAGTATTAATTAGTTATTGATTAATTAATTAAATCTTGATTAGGAATTAATAAGAATTTTAATTAAATTTATTGATTTCTAATTATGCTTTAAATAATTAAAAAAATTATTCGTATTAGTGCATAGAATTTGTCTTTTATTTGAGAAATGTGCAATCATTATAAATTCCCCTTTTTGGTTTGTTATTTTCTTTATGCTTTTTTTTTCTTCAGATTTGTACTTTACTAGTATATTGTTTATATGCTTATGTCAAAGAAGAAAAATAAATTCCCGTAAAATCTATGCAAGAATGAGATGATTTATCATTTCATCATGGAATGGACTGCTAGGCAATTGAAGTGATTGCCTCATATCCTACTTAAATACATATCATTATACACAGAGTGAGGTTCCAACTAAAACTGCAATTTTCATAAGAATATGAGAATTATTATAATTAATGCATTTGCTATAAAATTTAATATATTCATTAAAGTTAATGCACTCGGAAAAAAAAATTGCTCCCTTCAGAGCTTGAAACCAAATGATGCATTATTCAAGCAAAATGATGCATTCACCGTAAAATTTGATTATTAAATAATAAAAAATGACTATATGTTCATATTTTATTTAGTAAAACCTCAAAAAAATGCAATGGTTGAAATCATGTAAATTGTTCCTTATCCTTCCAAAATTAAAAGTAATGTTATACGTCGCAGATTCAGGCATGCATCCTTTTCAGAATATGGGCTTGGAACACTTAAATAATCCAATTTCTAACACTTGATAATTTTAGAGGTTTTTCCCTCGTTAATCATACATCATTTAACTGTTTGTTAATATATTGATCTACTCATTGACTTTTTCATCTTTTAACTCAAAAGTAAAATTATGTTTTGGAAGGATAATCCAATATTTGAACACACAGATAGTTTTGAGAGCATATGTATATAATTCAAATCTTAGTCTCCTTGAGTTTTTCAGATACTCCTTGTGCCTTAGCAAGCCTATCTGCTTGACTTCCAGCAAACTTGTTTCTGAAGAGCTCCACTTCATCATCTCTCTGCATGCATCATATTAGTGAATAAAGGATTAAGCATACAAAACAACACCATATCCCAACATTAGTAGTAGAAAGGTAAAAATGAAACTATACCAATTCTCTAAACAATGGCGTTGGGCTACCAATTTTATGACCGGCAGGCAGGAACACCCAGGGCGTTCTAGCCTTTTCAACATCACCTTTTTCATCAGAGAGTGAAAATCGTGTTTCGAGTGGCAAATCGAGCTGCTTAAGCACCTACGTATCAGAAAATATTGTTCAGCAACACCGCGATCATGGATATATATATATTTATGCTGCTAATGCAAATCCACCTCAAGGGAGAAAGACGGCATGAAAGGCTCCAAGAGGCATGCAAGAAGATACACTAATCCGATAGAAGTTTTTATGACCACCGAGCAACAAGGTCGATCCTCCTTGTAAAGCTTCCAGAACTGGCTTTCCTACAAGAGGATAACTCAATAAACTAAGTCTTTATATTAAACCTAATAGCAAAAACTTATAAATTATCAAAAACATGTGGCAGATGCGTACTTGCAAATAAGCATTTCCTTCACCGGATATGGACATAGCAATCTTCAAGCCTTGCTTTAGTTTCACCTACATCAAACGCGGTTCAGAATGTTATTCTTGGTGATAAACAGGCTGGCTCGTATTCAGTAGCAAAATAAGGCCATTTGTGCATTAGTTTGCCTTCTCCATTGCGTCTATATACTGCTCCACACAACTAGCGATCTTCTCTCCCAATGCTTTAGTCAATGGATGAGTATCTGCATTCGGAGCATCAGGGATGACCGAACCATATCCTGAACCTGAATCAGTAAAGAAAACTATTAGAAAGTGCATGTGGAAGAGTAAGGATCTCTTTCAGAGGTTAAGATCATCAGGCACCGAAAATATACGTTAAGAGGTCTAACCTACGAAAATCTGCAAGGGACTACTAGCCATTACAATCAATTTATTTGGTTTCATAAAATAAGCACACCAAAAGATGCTGCTTCTGATATAAAAACTCATGGACTTCTGCCTTCTACAAGATAAACTTCAAGAGAATTGTTGAAATATCTCTTGCTTTCTTCTCAAACCCACAGATTTTAGTATTTATTGCCCTCTTCCTCATCAACCTCGTGAAATCCATATGTGTAAACCAACATAAAACAGATCCTTATTGGTCGTCCTAAGGCAGAAAACTACATTCTTGTCCTGTTCCCTCATCTCATCTGGAGTCGAGAGTTGGAAAACGAATCAACAAGTAATGAAAAATCACTTACCTGGAGCTTTTGCAATGAAACTCAGGACTCGGTTGACAAAATTTCCTAGATTATTCAGCAACTCGCTGTTAAGCTTTGCTTGCAAATCAGCCCATGTGAATAGTGTATCCGATACCTAAAGATGAAATGTGGCCAAAGGGAAAATACCTCTTCAGTTTCTTATAATTCTGTTTGAATGCACCGTTGATACAAAAGGTGCTTGCATAGAGCCTACCTCTGGCCTATTTGTCAGCAGATAATATCTCCACACCTCTGCAGGAATATTTGTGTCTTTTGCATCATTTCCAAACACGCCTACACCCTTGCTCTTTGAGAATTTTCCTAACATCAAAACCAGGAAAACAGTTTAATCCAGGTGAAGATTGCTTCTCAGACTGTCACAGCTGAAAGCAAAGCGCTACATCTCATCTACTGTGATATGACTAACCAGTTTCATAGTTTAAATACTCTGTAACACTGATGGTTTTCATTAATGTCCAGTTTTCACCTGTTCCAATAAGAGTGGAAGGAAACATCACCTGAAAAATCAAATAACACTCACTAGTTTTACAAAGTATGCCAAATGTATATTGACACGCTATTATCTGTCAACGAAGGATGAAATAAGAAGAATTTGATACAAATGTAATTTGCCAAGCTAATATGTATGTAAAGAATTAACAACAAACAAAGTAGCATCCGCTAATGATGTTGAAAAAGGTCTGGTAAGATAATTCATAATATCAATTGCAGACACATTGAGCGCATACCAAACACAAAAACGCCACTGTAAATCAATATGAGCAACACACAAACTTATCCCTGATCTAATTGTGCAGATCAATTCATAGCTCACTGAGATAAATAAAACTTACCTACCATCAAACATGCCCCTATGAATGAAACTGGAATGAAAAGCCTAAACTAAAACAATAAATCAAACCAAAAGAGAAAGTATGAACTTAGAGAGAAAAACTACCAAAAGAAATAAAAAACCTCATGGGAAGTAAAAGTTTTATGTAGACTCAGAAATACTGAAACTCTATACAGTGGATATTTCCAGAATGCAAGTTTACAATTTTGACAACTTACAGTGTGAAAGGGAACATTATCTTTGCCCATAAATTGGTAAAGCTCAACATCTTCAGGATTCTTCCACCACCTCTCCCATTCTGGTGTGTAACATGAGGTGATAGAGACATATCCAATTGGAGCATCAAACCATACATAGAAAACCTAATGGTCAAATTGTAAATAGATCAGTCATTTATTGTAAAAATATAACACACTATTAGTGTCTTTTTCTTATAGCTGTGAACTGATCTGTACATTGCATCATCTGGTTTTACCTTATCCGTAAATCTCTCATGTGGGACAGGAACTCCCCATTTCAAATCTCTCGTTATACATCGTGGTTTCAACCCTTCCCTGAGCCATGCATGCGTTGCTTGAATAGCATTTTGGCTCCACCCTCCCATCACTGACGTGCTGTTTATATATTCTTCTAATTTTTCCTTCAGTAAGGGAAGCTCAAGAAACATGTGGTTTGTATCACGAATGTGTGGAGTGCTGCGACAAACCTGAGTGGAGGTAAATCGTCATTCTATCACAATCTAAAGAACGGGCAAGACAGTTGGTCGGATAAGGACTGAGTAAAGTACTTAATATAATCCATGTCAATGATATATTGCTATATCTATAAGATAATACCACACCTTGCACTTTGGCTCTAGTAGTTCTGTAGGATTTAAAAGCTTCCCACACTTTTCACACTGGTCTCCGCGTGCAGAATCATAGTTACAGCCTGGTGTTGGACAACTACCCTCCACAAGCCGATCTGCCAAGAATCTTTTACATGTTTCACAGTAGAGCTGCACGAGAAGATGGGAAATTGAAATGCAAATAGTAATTGATGACCAGAAAAAGTACATAGCAAGAAGCTAAATATGCTTTATGCAATAACATTGGACCTGTTGCATTATGTTTTCAGAAAGCCAATTATTCTCCAACAGTTTCTTGAAAATATCTTGACAAACTTCTGTCTGCTGAGCACTTGAGGTGCGGCCAAACTCATCAAAGCTTATACCGAACCACTTGTATACCTCTTTATGAATAGCATGATATCTGCTCAACCACCAAAAGTTGGATCATAGATAAATTCAGCTCCAATTAGATAATATTTCCATTGATCAATCATGAAATGATGTTGTCTTCGACTTCATAATGGAGTGGCATATGCAGCACTATATGCGTCTTACTACAAAACATTGTTATAAATACCTGTGACAAATGCCTTTAGGCATTCGAATGGATCGTCTTCTGGCGGTTTGTTTACTTTCCCATAACAAAATGTTATGTCATATAATTATCAGTTCTGGTGTAAAAGGCTCAAATCGACAGAATTATAATACATCATGTATAAAAGGGTTCAAACTAATATTCAACTTATTATGAATTTTCTATTTGATAGAACCTCATATTCACATAATTATTCTAGTTATTATCCAGTCACTACTTAGTTAACTAATGTTCTGTGTGTCCCATAAAACTAAACTAAAAGTATGAAGAAAAACTTAGACCTAATAAGTGGAGTATTTATAATAACATTACTGTAATTTTCACCTGGATTTCATCTTATGAAAGTTATATTTTTTAGTTAATCAAAAAGCTGTGTTTAAGTTCACAGAATTAAAATGATCTTATTTCAATAATACAATATAGTTTTCTTATTTCAATAATATAATATGCTAGTATTGAATGCACAACAAAATAACATGATGGATATGAGAGTCATCTTTTACACAACTTGAACTTTAATAAATAGACAAATGCTGATGGAACACTCCTTCAATACTTACACCAAGATACTAGAAAAATATTTTTTATTCCAGAAATCAAGTTGAATGGCTTTTTCATTCCAACATAACAAACTGGAATCAGGGGCTAAGGTGCAAATTTGTGACTATATGGTGGCAAATATATCCTTGCAAATAATGCAAACCAAATAGGCATTAAGATAATAAAACCACTTACTTTAGCTTTAGCATCAGAAGTGATACTCAAAGGAATATAAATTAATGTGATTTTCTCTTCACTTTGTTGGAATATGACTCTCTGTAACGCACTATCAAGAATTGATTCTCCGAGAAAGGACTTTTAGAGCTAGCAGTTTCACATAAGAATCAGAACAAATTATATGACAAATGCTTCTAAACTTTGTTTGTTTTCTCCAGTAAAACAGAGCTACTTCTGAGTTTTATCAAAAAGAAATGTATGTGTTAACAATCTTATGCACAAATACAAAGTGGTTAAGAAATATATTCCCGAAAAAATAAAAAAATAATATTGAAAGATGGACATAAAACAGAGCAAATTACTTGTCACAGATCTGTTTGGGAGAAGAGCCCTCCTCCATTGCCTTAGTCTCTGTTGCGGTGCCGTACTCATCCGTACCACAGATATAGATGACGTTATAACCCCTCATCCGGCAATATCGTGCAAACACATCGCCGCTCAGAACAGCTAAGAGTAAAGCAAAACAAAACTCAAAAATCATTTCTCCAAACACGGCGATGCAAATCGCAGCTAAACAAAATGAGATAGGAATTTACATCCGATGATGTTGCCGAGGTGCGGGACGTTGTTTACGTAAGGCAAGGCGCTCGTGATGAGGATGTTCCGCTTCCCTTGTATCGGCAGCTTCGCGCCTGCGCTCTCATCGCCCATTTTTCGACTATTTTCTCACTTTTGCGAAATATACGTAGTATGGGATGTAGCTTGGATTCTGCTGCCACAAGTAGGCTTGACTGCTATATCAATATGGAGATTTTTGGGTTTGGAAGTTTCTTAGCATATACGTTGACTTAACAATTTGGAGACACTTGCATTCTAACCAATTCTTCAACTTTGATTCTACCTAACTTCCCTTTTTGTTACTTCTATATTCAATCCTTTCCTTATATACTGTTTCATAGACTATATTTTGTGAAATTGTATTTACTAATATTCAAATCAAAATGCAAATTAATACAAAAAATATTATTGAATGTATATTTATATTTAAATATATTAATTATGTCTTATCAACATATGACATGATTTTATATACATATTCTTATTTGGCAAAAGTTTTATCCTTCATTCATCTTTTCACTTTTTCACATTCACACAAAACACTACTTTTTTTAATTTCTGTGCTAAAAAAAAAAGATCTCAAGATTCCTCACTAGTTTAATTATGAAATTGATTTCTAAAATTTACACTATTTTGCTTCTCAAAAAAAAAAATCACACTATTTTGTTTTGGGAACAAATGTTAAAAATTGTATTTAGATAATAAAATTAGTGAGCCATCTTATGCGATGCACGTACCACGATATATTTATTTATTTTTAAAATTTAAATATTAGTATTTGATTTAAAATAATATATTAATAGAGGCTAAATTAAGAAAAGACATAATCAAAGATACAATCACAAACAAAATACCTAAATTAAGAACATACATAATCAAAGAATAGAGTAAAAAGTGACAAATTCTATTTTAATATTAGTATCATTTATCTTGAATATTATTCTCTCTTGCTATTGAATCTTGGTGGTTGGGTGCAGTAATGAAGAGTAGGATTAGCAGTGGAGTGTAGGGTGTCTGTTGAATGATGTAGAATATGTTGAATTTCCTTCAATTTCAAAGGTTTTAGGAGTGTAGGAACTGAAAATCGCATATAGGACCGACGACTAGCCAAAATTCATCTTTTTCCCCGCGGTCACGACCTTAATTGACCGCGGTTGAAGAACATAGGGGAGCTGAAGGTGCATGCGGTTGGGCCCACGGCCGCGGCCCAGACCGCGGGTGTTCTCTGGATGAAATGGGGGCATGAGCCACAAGTGGTGACTGCTGGTGAGTCTTCTTCCCGCAATTGACTCGCTGGGCTTCGTTCTCTTTCGTCTGCCCTCCAATTCAACCACTGTTTGTGTTCATGAACAATTATAGGATTGTACTTCAATCCAATGCTTTCACATTTCTTCAATTTTTTTCTAAAATCACACCAAAGCTACAACCAAGCAACAATCTTCATAAAACTCAACACTAAAGCATAAGCACGCATTTACAAGCATAGTACGAAGGAAAATGACAACACATCATATGAAGTTGAGGTACGAAAACTATGTTTGACTGCATAACATTGTTACACGATTTTCATAAAACATGTAATAATCGTAAAATCATGTGCATTTTACATTAATTGTTACGCACTATTTTCACAAAAGTGTGTAATTGCGAAAAAGTGTATAATTATGAAAAAGTGTGTAACAATGTAAAATACATTATTACACACTTTTCGCAATTATTTCACAATTTTACAAAATCGTAAATCATAAAAAATGTGTAACTATCTATTTTACATTATTACACAGTATATACAAGGATATTTTGGTCACAATGACTAATATTTCCCTCTTTTATCGGTGTTACCTCATTGCATATATTACTAATTACTAATTGTATAATAATAAAAGCAACTGATCCTCATGCATTCCCACTTGTTTATATATAGGGAGAGAGAGAGAGAGAAATATATAGATGACTTTTAACACATCGGAATTCCAACAATGAATTGCTTTGGAATACTGTTAAATTAATTGCTTTAATTTGGAATACTGTTAACTTAGGATTTTCGGATCTTTCCTCTAATGATAATTTTAACATCACCCCGATCCACTGGTGCCTTTTCACTTATACAATTTAATCTCGACATTTGCCAATTACTTTTGCCATCATATCAGGTTAGAGGATTCATAACACTACTGCATGACTTAAGTTTTTTTTTCCTCGTCAATTATCAAATGAATGCTTGTATTTTGTTTAATCTCAAGTCTTTGGTTTTATCATTTAGTATAATTTAAGTTAATTTAATTTGTTTGATGCATATTCCATTATAAAAAATGAATTTGAAGAAAATTTAATATCAAAGATAAAAATGTATACATAAATAATGCATAGTAAACGATCCTAAAAGCACAAGTTAGAGGCATATATATTATACATCTTCCTTCCACGTTAAGCATGGAATCAACTTACTTTTCTTGAAAAGTAGCCATGCAAAGAAGACACACTTTCCAGTCAATAGATTGGTATAATATTTACTAATAAAATCCTCAAATAATTAATAATCACCACAAATGGTAACTTGTACTCGACAGTAAACATACTTGTACATTTTATTTTATTTTATTAATTATTAATTAATTTTAGTATTACTGAATTAAGTTCGTGTTTATTGATCCAAATAAACTTCATATATAGATATAAACACGACACGAGCCACAAAAGAAGTCGCATTCATGTCTAGAATAGAATCGAGTTCCACACGTTTTCTAAAATGGAGAATATGATACCGAGGATAAATTTTAAATCTTGATTAATTAATGGAGATAAAAAAGACAAAAAACAAAAACATACATGAAATTAATGGAGATAAAAAAAGACAAAAAACAAAAACATACATGACTCGTCTGAACTCTGAAGGATCAACCGTTAGTTCCAACATACTAATTATTTTGCTCGATTGATGCCTTGTAATAATAATACGAGCTTTTATATTGATGATCGAGCTTGGCTCGTCACCCACTTAACAAGCTCGAGCTCGGCTCGAGTTCGGCTTGGGTGATGCTCGATAATGTCGAATTCGAGCTTGAGCTCGAGCTCGACTCGTTAGATGTTCGTATATATGATGTTCAAGCTCGAATTTGTTATAAATTTAGGAAAATCTTCTTAATTAATATGTTACTCGAGCTCGAGTTCGACTCGTCTAAGGCTTGTGTACTAACTCGTTTGAAGGTTCGACTGAAGGTTCGTGAACAGGCTCGCGAACAATCGAATTCGAATATGTTCGCGAGCTCAACGAACCGAGCACTGTCAGGCTCGAGCTCGGCTCGATAAAAATTTTGAGCTCGAGCTCGGCTCGTTTATTATCGAATCGAGCTCCGAACGAGCTTTTTTCGAGCCGAATCCCGAATAGCTTGCGAGTAGCTCTGTTCATTTACAGTCGTAGTTGCATCTATCCTTAAGTCTCCTTGTTGGGTTGCATCTCTACGTACGTTGCTTAATGAATTATATATATATATATATATATATATATATATATATATATATAGAGTGTGGTTCTAGAGAGAACTAAATTATTTGTGAGAACGGGAGAACCATCAAATCTAATGCATTCACTGTAAAAATTAATGCATTCGCTGTTAAAATTAATGCACTAAAAAAATAAAAAAAAAAATGCTCCATTCAGGATTCGAACCCAGGTTCTATATGCATCAAACAAGATGATGCATCCACCGTAGATCTTGATGATCGAATGGCTGAAAATGGTTCTCCGTTCTTTTTTTATTTATGGTTCTTTCTTGAACCTCTCCCTATATATATATATATATATAAATTAACTCAAAAACTTTTTTTTTTTAGACAAATTTAACTCAAAAACTTGATACTTAAACGAGTTACTTTTTTCTTGAGGAATATTAATTTTCTACTTATTTTTTAAAATAATACTTTTAACGTTTCAAAGTATCACATCTTCTTTATTTCCTTTTCTCCTTTCCCGGTTGAAAATGATCCATTCGTCTAAAATGATATACCAAAACATGTTTGTAGGGAATAGGCATTTGCTTTCAATTATTGAATAAATAAGCCCTACAAGTAAATATTTGCTTTCAATTATTGAATAAATTAATTAATTTATGATATATATATATATATATATATCGAGTAAAAGAAAAAGGTTTACTTTGCTTCGATATATATGCTTTTCCAATTATGATAATTGTACTAATTAAACTTGAGAATAATGAATGAATTAGCTTATGGCTAGAAAAATATAAATAGATGTAACAAAAGTAGTGGATCAAATCAGCCCAACTTATTTGATCGTATTAAATATGAAATAAACATAAAAGTTTTGCTTGAAGGGATTTTGAGCCAAAGATCTTGATAGACTAAAAGCACAACCACTATACCACAACAAATATTTTGGCATCTATCTAAATAAACCATCATTGATATATATGGAACTTTTTCTACCGACGTCCGATTGCTCTAATGAACTGTTTAAGCGGGCTTGTTTGGACGATTTTTTTATTTTTATTTTTATAACATGTAAAATCAAGATTCTACACTACATATGTTAATAGGTAGCTCGTATCGAACCAATTTTACATTTTTTGTTTTTACGATCATTTTACAATTTCAATGGTTGAACATGAGCTTGAGATTTTATGGGTTGCCCTTGGTTCAAAGCACTAAGAAAATATATTTTTTTTAGGCGAAAAGGAAGATATATTACTTCAAATTAAAATTTACAATATCGAGAAATCACAGTAGGAACACCCAGGGGGCGGATCTAGAATTTGCCGATAGGGGGGGCTGACCTTGAAGGTAATAAGTGGGGGTTCGGGGGCTACCGCCCCCGAGCCAAATTTTTTGGGCAATCCGTACAGTTCATTTTTATATTTAAGTAGAATTTTAATAGACTTAGGATTAGAATTCGATCACCTACTATAATAAATAATTATTCTCTTTCTATTGATTCAATAATATATACACTCAAAGCATATAAAAAGCTACAGCTATATGTTTTTAGAAAAATTAATCTAGCTTCTACAAGAATAAACTTATTTTTATTAGTATATTAAAATGTATTTTTATCTTTTTATAAGAGCTAGACTGGGCTAAGACTGAACTATAGATTAAATATATTAAATATATATAAGACAAAATTTTGGGCTTGCACTGGGCTGGAGCCCAGTGTAGCCACCATGTAGATCCGCCCAAATTCATGAAAAAAAAAAGCAAAGTTGGCTAGCTCATGAGCCGCCTTATTTGCAACTCAACGAACGTGGGAGAACTCTAGCATCAAATACTTGCGAGCATGCTCAAAAACCTCCTACAAATCATCACTTAGCGAGTCCGTCCCACCACATGATCGTGCAAGACATCGAGAAGTGAGTCGGTATAAATGACAACCAACCCAAAGTCATTATCCAGACACAATTCTATAATTGAGAATTCTTCTTTATTTTTTTATTTTTCAATATTCAATTAAAATTAATATTTTTATTATATTTATAAGTATAATAATTAAATTAATATTAATTTTATATAAATATAAAAATTTAAAAATATTTTCTCTAATGCACGGAATGCAATGGGCCAGTGTGATTAAATTATGAGTATTTTGTGTACAAAGAGCGCAACTTATCAACTTTAAATCGAACAACGATCGTGTCATGGTGTGATCGACTGAAAGATTTTGATGAAAATAAAATATAGTCGTATAGAAAATCTGATGATGAATAGAATTGTCTCGGTTACGTCACGTGCCCAAAGCGCGTGGTTCCACGCTCCCCCATAGGTGAGGAAAGGCAATTTGAATCCTACCGAAACTCAAAACTTACTTCCTTTCCCAACACCTAAAAGCCGAAATCTCTCTTTCATAGTTTCGATTAAATAATTTCCCAATTTCGATATTAAAAGGAGGAAAAAGAATCCGGCCATGTACTTCCATTCGCCTACACGAACACATATAGGTACGCGTATACAGCGGTGATATCTATATTATTTCTGCCGAATTTCCAAGGGTTCGTTTGTGTGAGTGTAGCGGCCGCCGCGCAGATCTGAGTTTTTCAGGTCAGTTTGCTTGTCAATCGCCGATTTTATGTGTTGGTTGTGAAAGTAATGCAGAAAATTAAGCGGTGTGGGTGTTTGATTGATCGAGGAAGCTAATTATGATTTTTTTTAATGATTTATTGGATTTGGAGAGTTGTTTTTCGGAGGCGGTTGGCGGTTTGTTGAGTGGAACGATCGGTGCTTCGTTTGGGATATTTTTTCGAATGATTTGCGTGTTGTGGAATATTTGATTTGAAGATCGGTTTGGTGGATGTTAGTTAAGCATTATTTGTTCTTTTTTGCTGTCTGTTGATTTCTTGCTTAATGCTTATAAATATATTTGTTCATGTTTAATGTTGCATCTGTAGGAGTATTCTGGTATTTGATATGGAATGTGGAGGTTGATTCATATTGTTACCTTCCCAAAATTGTAAAAATATAGGTGGCCAAGTCTACTGTCTTGTTTAGATGCATTCAGGAGCACTTGTAAGGAAGAATGTACTATTGATCAGTCTAATACTTACTAACTCAATCATGCATCTCTTTTTAGATAAGGAACAAAGTTGAGATTTCTGCTTGTTATGTGGCTATGTGTGTAGTTTCCTTATGCTGTAGATGGTGATGCTACCGTGCTCTGATATTTTCTAGAGGTTTTTGTGTGACTTGAGCCACTTTTCCCCTACTTTAAAACTATACATAAATCATCAATTTCTACACTATTATCTAATATTATTATTGAAGTAATCCTGAGTGGGTGAGTTCAACCTTGGTTGCATTTTGTTTGTTTAATCTATTTCTTAGCGTTTTTTTTCCCCCTTTGCAATTGAGACTCAGATTATGGTATAAATATATGTTGCACATGCTATCTTCGACACCATTTATGTTGGTCCTTAGATTCATTTGCCATACCAATGGAATAGACTAGTGACGGGAAGATTCAAGTTTCTTTTGATTCTATTTGTGTCAACTAGATGTGTAATCCTTCTCTTATGTGCAGTATGTTTATTTGGTAAAAAATTGCCTTCATTTTTTATTGAAGAAGCTGTGCAGTAAATTTATCAAACCAAGTTTCATTTTCCAAAAATATGGGAGAAATGCTGAAGTGGCTTCAGTAGATATTATCCTACCTCAACTATAAGTCTATAAGAACTCTAAGAAAAAGAAGGGTTGTAAAAAGGAATGTGTAGTTCAAGTGTTTAAGTTGAGATTGCATATAGAAATGACTTCATTGCCCCAGTGTTGTAAAAAATGATTGGAGCGGCTGCCTTGAGGTGCGCCTCAAGGCGAGGCGGTGCCAAACCGCTCCAAATCTTACGCCTCTGTTGTTAAATTAATAATATACGCATCTTCTGCATGAGGCGGTCGCCTTGGTAAGGTTGTGATGAGGCGGTGCAGTTTATAAGTCCCAGCCGCAATTTAGAAGCTTTTCTTTTTAAAAACAAATTCCCATGAACAGCTGCAATTTATATCTAAGAGTAAAAGGCCCATTCAAATAATTATATTTTAACCTAAATTAATGTATTCAAAGTATAAATAAATACAAACTTGTATGGTGGAAAAAACACAAAGTTACACCAGACAAATAATTATATTCAGCTTTTATTTTGATTATTTTAAAACCTATAAACTCATAATTTATATATTTTTGATTGATATATGTTGTTTTATACTCCCTCCGTCCCACCAGGCATGGCTCCTTACTTTTGGCACGGTTATTAAGAAGAAGAGTGATTAAAGGAGAAAAGTGATAGAAAGTAGTGGAGCCCACAACTTTTTGTGAGATAGGGATTTCCTTTTTTTGGAAAGGGCCATTTCTAATGGGACAACCCAAAATGGCAAGGGGGCCATATTAAATGGGACGGAGGGAGTAGTTTTTTATAATTATTATGATTTTTTTTGTCTTCGCCTCCTGGCTTACGCCTTGCACCACCTCGAGGCTTACCGCCTTGCTTCGCCAAGGAAAAACGCCTCAGCTCCACCTTAAGCTTTTGACAATATTGCATTGCTCTAGATAAATGCCAAATAAAAACACTCTTCATTGTGCCCCTGTACTCTGTTATGTTGCTGAAGGTCCTAAGCTCATACTCTAACGGTTATTGTTGTTTACTTGAATGTGTTAAAGCATGAGACTTCACATAGGGTGTGGTGCTGGTATGTGTGCATATGTCCGCATACAAAAATAAAGCGACCTTGTTATTTGGTTCAGGCTTCTGTCTACTATTTCCCACTTGTGCAAATTGTGTTCCATTGTATTTGGCATGTTGTTGAGATGGTCGAAGTAAAATGACCCTCTCCCCTGATCTCCTTGGAGCAACTTTTTCCATCAGTACCTCTAAATTTATTTTTATATAATTGATCATGAAGATCATTCTAATTTTGTACTTTCTAAGTTAGCTCATATCTGGTCTGCACAGATTATACATTGAATTTTATCTGCACATATTATACATTAAATTTTATCTGTAGGATTCCGGAATTAGTTACATCCCAGTGCACCTTAAGAAAGGCCGATAACACTGAAGCTTAAGTACTGAGAAATGGAAGATCTTTCAAGTTTTTGGGGCCCCGTGACATCCACACATGAGTGGTGTGAGCTGAATTATGTCCACTCTTCTTACATTGCCGAATTTTTCAACACCATATCTAATATCCCATGCATCATCCTAGCACTCATTGGTCTTGTTAATTCACTGAGACAACGATTTGAGAAAAGGTTCAGCGTCCTTCACTTATCAAATATGATACTCGCCATTGGCAGCATGTTATATCATGCCACATTGCAGCGACTGTAAGTTCTTATGTTGTGTCCTTGCCTTTCTGCTTTTTTATTTGAAATCAGATCTATATCCTTCTATGTTACTTTCATCTTTAAACATGCGACATGGTGGACAATACTGCTTCTTATCGGTCTCTATATTTCGTACGATAGTCGAGTGTAGTATTGCTTGTTCATTAGGGGACACCATATAACTAACAAAACCTGGTGTTGAAAGTTTCAAATTTCAGATGTTAGAAAATTGGATTGTTGGTTAAGATTTTGAAGAAAAGAGATCTTATATGGGCCCTCTGTAATAGATTATAGACAAGTGAGAACCTTACCATGTAACATGACTTTTAGTTTTAACTTTTAAGTGGGAATCAAATTGTTATCAGCAATCCTTTAACTATATAGAGGCGCTTGATGATGTTCGATGATTGTTTCTAAATATTGATCTATATATGATTTTGGACCTGGTTGACTATGTTCCTTACCTTGCTTGAAGTTGGTCTCATATTAAAGGGGATAAGACAGTATCTTGAGGTTATGATAATAGTTTTGAGTACCTATTTAGTATCTTGTCGAATGTAGGATATATTTAATGAAGTTATGCAAGTCAAAATAGTTTCTATGAAATAGTTGATTTAAACGACCTCTAGTATTGATATATCTGGCGCTATTTTGATATAACCCCTGCTCACGGATTATTTTGAATTCATTCAGGCAGCAGCAAGGGGATGAAACACCTATGGTGTGGGAAATGCTCCTATATATCTACATTCTTTACTCTCCTGATTGGCATTATCGAAGTACAATGCCCACCTTTTTGTTTCTCTATGGTGCAATATTTGCAGTTGCACACTCACAAGTTCGCTTCGACATTGGTTTCAAGGTGCACTACGCACTGCTTTGTCTTCTTTGCATTCCTAGGATGTACAAGTATTATATTCACACTGAAGACAAAGCTGCTAAGAGGTTGGCAAAGCTCTATGTGGCCACTCTTGTTGTGGGAACTATCTGTTGGCTAGTTGACCGTCTCTTATGCAAGCATATTTCGCTGTGGCACTTCAATCCACAGGGTCATGCCCTGTGGCATGTTTTAATGGGTTTCAACTCATACTTTGCCAATACATTTTTGATGTTTTGCCGAGCTCAACAACGAGGGTGGAATCCAAAAGTAGAGCACTTTTTGGGTATGTTCCCTTACGTCAAGATTCAAAAACCAAAAGCCCAGTAGCAGCAGATACCACCTGGTAGAAATGAATTACTTGTGACAAAGTGCGACCATGTTATGTGCTGGTTGGCAAAACTGAGATTCATTTTTTTTGTCTTTTTGTTTTGAAACATGTATGTAAATGATAGCTGGGAGTAAACTTAGTTGGTTCATATTTAAATTTTGACTGTAAAATTAGCGTTTTGTGAGGTAGCATATTTTTAGACTCCCACTCAAGCCACCACGAACTAGGTGTTATCTATTGAGTTTTCAATCTTCTCCCTATATCGTATTCGTGTGTGCTGAGAAGGGTTTTTATTTTCATTCGTTTGGATTTTCATTTGAATTCGAAATATCTATATTTACCCCTCCTATTTATTTGTTTTCGTCGACTTGGATTGAACAGAAACAGTTATGTATATCTTGATCGCCCCTGTTAGGTAGCGTTCGGTTGCTTCAGATAAAATTGGATCAAGATTATTCCAGATAAATTGGTTCGAAACTAATTTTGGGATAGGGCAAGATTAACTTTTATGTGGCACTGAATTGATCAGTTCATTCAATTTAATCCATGAAACCGAACAATTCCCAACTGTTTTCATGCAATCTTCGAACCACATTGTAAGCATGATTCTCAAAGGATATAAATAAGGGTTGGAATTAAAAGTACCCACATGCATAATATGTCTATGAAAAATACTCACCCCTTTGTAAAAGTACCGAAAAGTGTACTTGATGGTGATGGCTTGCTTGATTTTTTGTAAAAGTTCTTACACTTTTCTTACACAAGTACAATTGTGTAAGAAAATGTGTAAGATAGATAGTTAAAAATGCACAAAACCAGATAAATGTGCAATTATTGTAAAGCCACGTGACCTAAAATGCCCTAAGTTTGAAAATAATGAAGATAAGTTTGTGTATAATAAAACATTAATACGAGGACGTAAAAAATTGTAATTTAAGTATATTTGGAAACAAAAAAAAAATTCTGAACCAAATTCATACAACACCGGCCAGTAAACCATAGCCGCTCGAAATAGCCGCCGGTGTTTTATCCCGGCGGCTATTGGGAGCGGCTATGATTTACTGGCAGGTATTGTATGCATTAGGTTCATAATTATTTTTTGATTCCAAATATACTTAAATTACAATTTTTTACGTCCTCGTATTACTGTTTTATTATACACAAACTTATCCTCATTTTGTATTTCTTTTTTTAAAATATATTTTATGAAGTAGAAATACATAATAGGCTTGTATTTTGACAAATTTGGATTATAGTGGGGTAATAAGTCTCAAATTTTTTATTTTATTTTATTTAACATGAATTAATATAGCGTAACACATAAAATAATAGAAAATATTGGATAAAAAAAATATAAAATCATATATTATGAAACAATAAAATATTAGAGAGCCTATCACATACATACCCGCCAGTATTTAGTATCCAAACGAAGTAGCTGCGTGAAAGAAACCCGGAGCGGCTACATCGAGCGGCTACTTTTTACTGGCGGGTATTATTACCATGTCATTTACAACTGGTTTTTATATCACAATATACATAAATTTTATTTATTAGACTTCATATTAATGGTTGTTGTATTTTTTTCAAATTTGAAGATCTAACTCTAAGTCATTTTATGATTGGACAATTCAATCGGCTAGGGGGAAGCTTTATAGGGTGGGAATCTATAGGCTTTGCAGCAAATTAACTCACGGGTATTGGAATTGAGCGGACACGGCTTTTGTGGGATTTGTTTGACCACATTGAAGATTTGATAAGAGAGATAAATTGGGTAGGGCTCATTTACACTATATTTTATGTTAAATTAGGGTATTGGGGTAGAGAAGCAGCCGCACTATCCATCAAAGAAGCAGCCGCTGGTCATTTTTCGTGTGAGAGTGGAAGGAAAAAACAGCAATTGAGAGAGGGAAGGCATATACGCCATTTTCAAAGACAAGGTAAGGTTTCGTGTGTTTGTATGCAATTTTTTGTCGAAAACAATAGTCATGTTCTAACTTGTAATATTGTGTTATGAAATTTGAAGTGTTTTTGGGGGACAATTCACGGTTATTGTTTGGTCTTCTTCAACATTGTTCACGACATGGCTTCTTCTTCAAACCAAGTAAGTATACTACATTTTTAAGTATTATTTGGTATATGTTTGGTGAATACATCGGTGTATATGTTAGATGAGTTTATTTGTTATTTGTTTTTTATATGTTAGATATATTTATATGTTTCGAATTTATATGTTAGATATATAGTATTGAATTTTGTTTTGTATTTGTAAGAAAATGTTAGATATATATGTTAGTTATATATGTTTTGTATGTGTTAGATACATTTGTTGAATTTATTTGTTTTGTATTTGTATAGTATTGAATTTTGATTTAGATATATAGTATTTATTTTTTATTTCGTATATGTTAGAATTTATATGTTTCGAATTTTTATATGTTTTGTATAGTATTGAATTTTGATTTTTTATTTCGTATTTGTTAGATTTATTTATATGTTTCGTATATGTTAGATATAGTGTAGTTGAATGTTGTTACAAGTTTGAGTGTTGTTAGAATTTTTATTTAGTTGAAGCATATTTAGATATATTTAATCGTCTATTTAGATCATTAGGTTAATTTTACGGTATTACGCATAAAATAATAACGTTTTTTAGGTTATTCAAAATTTAAAATTTTATAAAATATTTAAAAAAATGTTTAAATCATAATTAACAACATACCCGCCAATAATTAATTTTTTTAAGAAATAGGTATTGGTTAATTTTGGTTCTATATTTTTTAAATTATGTTTCTAGTAATTTAATAGTTAATTATGCATTATTATTAGTTGATGTTTGTTAATTCATTATGTTTTGTAAATTGAGTTATTTTTTGTATTGAATAGGTCCCTTATTCGAGGCCCGATACGATCAATCGTCCAACAGTTGAGATCAGTACGTACTACAATATTAAATACTTGTCGACAGTAGCGGGGAGACTAGAGGAAATTGGCGGTTTTGCACTGGAGAATACGTTCAGGCAGGGGTGCTTTGGTATGATGTTGGATTGGCAGCCGGGCCAGAAGTGCAATGCTGCATTGCACCATATTGTCTCTCGTCATCTTAAGATGACGAGAGACGATGAGGATGATGAAATCTGTTTCTACATCAACGGGAGGAAGGTTGACTTTTACTCCGAGAGATTTCGCTCTCGTGACAGGATTGGCCTTTGGGGATGATCCTTTTGATACTTTGGCTGAGCACGATCTGAGCGAGGCTCAAACATTTAAGAAATTTTGTCGCGGGCAGCATGTGACAGTGCAGGCGTTGAGCGATATATATTTCGACAGGGTCAGTCGAGTGGTTGACCCCGACGGCGGGTTATACCTCCGTGTGGCCCACTTGTTGGTGCTACACGCATTTGTATTAGGAGTGGACGTGCGACGACCCGTGCAGTCCTGGACTTGGGCTTTGGTGGATGATTTGGAGGCCTTTTCCAGATTTCCTTGGGGATCGTGCGCGTATAGGTGCTTGAACTACAGGTTGAAGAACACCACAATTAAGAATACAAAAGTCAAGTACCACTTCTACGGTCCTTCTTGGGCCCTATTCGTTTGGGGTCTTGAGGTTATTCCCGGCTTGGCCAAAGCCATAGCCATATGCAATGCGGGAGTTTACCCTATATTCAAGAGGTGGACGTTCGTGAAGAGCAAGGCCGATGGGTTACAGAGTTTATTTGAGACAGAGGTAATAATTTAGTTGTTTATTTGTTAATATTATTTTATTTTATGAATATTAATGTTTAACTACATATTTTTTGTTTCTAGGAGAGCGGGATATGGGAGATGAGACCCGATGAGTACGAGGCCACGACGCATTACTGGCTATCGGTGGCAGGCGTCAATGCCGGGCCAGGGGTTCGAGTACCAGAGCCGAGAGTCTTTGGTCATAGGCAGGCTCGGGCGCGCTACAGTGGTGGGGACTGCAACAAGCCTACTATTGAGCATCAATCACGGCGTCGCAGTGCGAGACAGGATACTGGCAAGCGCCCGAGAGGACAAGTAGTGGACACCTCATCGAGCAGCAGCCATCACGATCAGAGCGGGGGCGATCACCCCCTAGATTCTGGTCGAAGGTCTCACAGTCACAGAGCCCCGAGGCCTAGGCACGAGGATCAGAGTAGAGCTCCTGCACCATCACAGTGGAGCGAGCAGGATTGGCAACGCATGCAGCACATGATGCGCGAGAGTGAGGGACGGATAGCTAGGAATGTGGAGGACAGCCTATTCACGAGGATTAAGAATTGGTTCGAGAAGAAGTTGGATGTTATGCGTTGCCGATGCTCGCATAGCACTGATGTTCATGTGCCCAGACCTGCTCCACGATCTCACTCTGACAGGAGACGCGAGCCCGAGCCCGAGCCCGATCCGGCGCAGCGTACATCCTCAGAGGCCCCATCGCATCACTGATCCACTTGCATCCGACATAAAATTATGAAATAAGATGAAATATACAAGTACCCGCCAATAAATACGTAGCCGCTATTAGTAGCCGCTTGAAAAAATGTCAGCGGCTACTGACGGCGGGTAATGAATTTCTGACGGGTACTTGGATATTTCATCTTATTTTATAGTTTAATGCATAACCAAACTATATCTGGCTATGTTATGCTATTAACAAAACTTTTATATAAAACATTGTTCACTTCCTCAAAGTCTCATTCATAATTTCAACTCATAATTGTTAAGACATGTCCATGTTGGTCATTACTAAAGGCGTGTGTTTTCTGCTTCAAATATTTCAAATCAAAACAGCATAACAGCTTCTAAAACATAAAAAAAACTGCTAAAATTTTAAGTACCCGCCATAAAATGATTATCCGCGCCCAGTAGCCGCGGATGTTTTTTTTTGGGCGGCTACTAGTGCTAAAAACTGAATCACTGGCGGGTACTTAAAAATTTGCTGTTTTTGCTAGTTCATAGATATTATGCAAGTGATATCGCATCGAAACTTATTGAATCCAATGCTGCCAACTTCAGCACATCAATTACTGGAATGAAAAAACATCAATACCCATCGAATATAATATAACAAGAAATTAAACTACTGCTCCCAGCCCGTACCCTTGCATGCTCTACGTGTGTGGCCAGGCGAGCCACATAGACCACAGCTTTTGGGTGCTCGTTTTCCCAGACTACTTGATGCATCCGTTGTAGTAGTCCTCTGAGTCGGCCTCTCACCAGCTGAAGGAATTCTAGATTCTCTTGGTCGACCAGCTTGTCGTCGAGAAAGGTTTGGCAAAACAATATCAGTTGCAATTTCAAACGGAATTTCCCAATGCTCTAAGGGAGGCAAGTGATTTACTGAACCGGAGTATGTTTAAACCAGTGAACTCCGCTTGTAGTAAGCTTCCACGTAATCTTCCACTGGCTCGTTCGCCTCACTGCGAAAAGAATGATTATATTTAGTAGGCATCTAATAACTGTAATTTTATAATAAAATATATTTAGCATACGTAATGGCTGCGATCGCATGAGAACACGGCATGCCGTCCAGGTCGAATTCATTGCATTCACAGCTCTTCGCTTGAAGGTCAACCATGAAGCGACGATCACCAGCACGAACCCTGTATTTTCTCTCGGAGGTCCTCTTCGCAGTGTAACGACGACTCTTTGAGATCTCCGCACTTATCTTATGTGTTGCCTCTGGAGTAAGAAGATCCTCGCTCTCTTCCGCAGACGCGAGTCTGTCATTGAACCACTGCTCCAGAACCATCCTGATTGCCTCCAGCATGGAGCATATAGGAAGGCTTCTGGCTCACAACAAACGGGCATTCAAAGCCTCGGCAGCATTAGATGTAAGAAAACTATAACGGGTCACCGGACTTTGTGATCGTGCCCACTTCTCAGGGCCTACGCGCATCTACTTCCCGTACGCCGCCGGCTTCAATTGAGCCATAGCCGACATTGCACGTGAAAATTCTGAGTCCTCGTAGGCGTATGCAGCCTGGCGGAAAAGTTCAACAACAGCTTGCCCGTAGCCCTTAATTTTGTTCTGCAAGTGGTAGTAGCAAAGACCGTGAGTAGCATTTGGTAACTCGCTCTTCACAGCATTAGCAATGGAGACATGCGCATCAGAGACAACTAGTAAGTTGTCGGGCTGACCAAAAGTTTGTCTCACATTTGACAGGAACCACTTCCATGACTCAGCATTCTTGATCGGCCCGACACCGAATGCCAACGGAAAAACTTGCTCGTTTCCGTCTTTTGTCACGGCGACGAACAAAATACCATTGTTCTTCCCCTTCAAGTGTGTGCCGTCTACCACAATCACTGGTCGAAGCGAAAAGTATAAAGGTGAGATGGAAGCCGCAAGAGCAAGAAACAGATGTTTGAACCGGTTGTTTTCGTCTACTTCCAAATCCATCACGGTGCCTGGATTCGCTTGCCTTATGGCATACAAATATTTTGGCAGAAGAAGGAACGAATCATCAATTCGACCGTATATCTTCTCTAAGCTGAGATTTCTTGCACGCAGCGCGACATCATATTTGATTCTGACGCCAAATTCACGTAACAACTCCGCCATAATAGATTTCGGCTTAATGACCTCTCCATCATCGCGTATTCTTTTTTCCACATAAGCTGCAACCACATTCGAGTGTACCTTTATTCGTTTCAAAATGCCCAATTCCCCTTGTCAAGAGTGCTCTTTAAACTTATGCACTCCCCACATCCCTCCGCCGTGACAAGATGCACGCACATCGAACTTGCACTTATCAGAGTGCTTGCACTTGTAATAGAGGCGTCCCTGATCTGAGCGTCCAACTTTTGCCTCAGCCCCTTGCTTCATATTCCAGAAGCCAACAGCAAGGACCAATTCTTCTTTACTGTTGTAAAAAGAGTTCTTCCCCAAATCAGCAACTCTGGACAGGTCACTCTCGCGAGCAACGAGCGAAGTCGTGGTGTCAACTAGAATCAACGGAACTATCCAATTAGATAGATCACCGGTCGACTCCGTCGGATTTCCGTGACGGGTTCTACTTTGTCGGATCCAACCTGCTCGCTCGGTCGCCGTGAACTCTATCAGATCATCGTCTAATAAATCCTCAGAGGCGGCAAAATCTGTGCCCGACTCATTTGTTGGATCGTATTCTTCGTCTTCTTCATCAGAATCGTCATCAGGTTCTTCGGCTTCGTCTTCAGGTTGTACGGCTTCATCCGTCCGCACCTGGTTGAATCTCCCGCATATTTCATTCAGATTCCATGCGGATTCATCCAACGGTTGCCCATCCCATGAAAAGTATTGTGTTGGAGGCGCGCTCTCGCGACCATGATACGACGTCTCATACTGACTAGATTGTGCTTCATCATCTCCGTATCCCGAAGCCTGGGCAAAATCAAAAGTAGGGATGTACGCTTCTTCGACCGGGTCGTTGTTGTGCTCAACGTACACCATGGGATATTCGGCAGTTTCCAACAAGCCTTGCACATCATCGTCGTCAATCAAGCCACATTTCGTCTCCCTTCCAAATCGATTGGTCGCCAAATAATACAATTGATAGTTCGGGCTCAACGAATGCGTTGTCATTACATTGTTGATGCTGTATATCAGGCTCGCAACTGTTTCATTTAAGAGGGGAAGGACCTCCGTATCGCCGCCAACATAGTATATACCATCGACGACTCCGTTGTATCTCACATATATGTATCTCACGAATTCCATCTATAAAACCACATAAAATATAGTATTAAAATACGCTTAAAAAGTTCAAAACATCACAATAAGCACAAAAAATGAAGTAGCCGCCAGAATATTGTTAGCCGTCGCCAGTAGCAGCTGACCTTGTGGGGTCGGCGGCTATTGTCGTCGGCTAATGAAATTCTGGCGGGTACTTCATTTTTTGTGTTCAAAACATTCAATTATATTAGAAACATGTTTAATATTTCCCTAACATGCTTTTAAATTTCAGATAATAAATAAATTCATTAAAATAACGTAAAACAGGCTCTCAACGTTAAAAACAACATACGATTAAACATGCAAACTATAATTTATACAAACAATACAGGAGAATCACCTTTTCAGGCTGCAATTCAACACAAATTGTCTGCTCTCGCACAAAACCACTCAAATCTTTAGGGTATATATTCTTAAATTTCTTTTCTGAAATTCAGGGTGAGTATTTCAATTTGTGTTTTGCTCATTCACAAATGCAGCCTTATAAGGACTAAACTTGATTCCTTAGTACAAGTTCACGTGAAGTGTAGTGTTCATTCAGTACAATTCAATCTATAATTGCATGTCACCTCACGCATGCATAAAATGAGCATTAATGCCCACTACAACCAAAATTTTTGCAGAGTCACCTTCTCAATATGTACTTTTAATTTTTTATTAAAAAATTAACAAAAAAAAACAACAAATACAAAAGAGGAATGCGTATGTTATATTGAAACATTCATAACAAGCCGAAAAATTAAAACATTATACATATTTTGACACAAAACAATATTTTATGCCTAACAAACCCAATACCCGCCAGAAAAGCGTTCAACAGAGCCAGTAGCCGCCCTCTTTTTTTTTACGCGGCTACTGATGCCGAAAAATAATTTTATGGCGGGTACTTTACTTTTTTGGCTATAGAATATTATTTCATTTCCGAATATATGAATTTCCAAATAATTGGTATATAATTTCTTATTATTTTATGTGCAAGTCTATTATTTTATGTGCAATCAAATCATGCATAAAGTGAGTGTTATTAACCCCCACTATAATCCAAATTTTGGCAGATTCACTATCTCTCATATTTTTCATCCATGTGTACTTCTTGTACTGTAAATATTTCACTATCTCTCATATTTCCTCTTGTAAAATTAAATAAAAATCTAAAAATAACGGTACATATGTAACAATAAAAATTCACGAAGGATAAAAATTCACAATCATGTTAATTATGAACAATTTTTTTTTTTGGAAGCGAATAACCCAAGTACCCGCCAGTAATTCGTAGCCGCCAAATAGTAGCCGCCGGTCACAAAAGTGAGCGGCTACTGCTGCCGGATACGAATTACTGGCGGGTACGTGGTTCATTCGTTTCAAAAAAAAATTTGCTTAAGAATTGACATAATCGTGAATTTTTTGGCCTTCGTATTAATGTTTGTAACACACAAACGTCCCCTAATTTATTCAAAATTTTCAAATCTATTTAATCTTATAATGCATGAAAGTGACGTGAGTTGACATTTTCTCACATTGTGTACCAATTTTAACTACCCATCTTACACAACTCTTACACAATTTTCATCATCATCAACTTTTACACAAAAAACCAAACAAGCCATCACTATCAAGTACACTTTTCGATTTTTTTACAAGGGGGTGGGTATTTTTCATAGACATATTATGGAAGTGTGTAGATTCCCCTATTAACACTATAAATAATAGTATATCGCGTACTAATAATTTTCTTTGGGGTGGGTCAAACTTCTGAGTAGAAGTGGGTTTTAAAGAGTCGCTGAAATTTTTGATTTGGCTGTTCCTAGTCGTCATGGGAAAGAAAGGCGGAAATAAGAAAGAAATAGATTATTCCCTGACCCACAATGGAAAGTAAAGTCGAGTTGACTGCAGCTAGGGATGGCAATGGATCTTGGATTCGGCCCAAATTCATGGATCCAGATCCATTTTCTAGGGTCTGGATCTCAATTTTTTGGACGCGACGGATCTGGATTCAGATCTGAATCTTGAAATTTAAATTCGGATCTGACCCAAATCCGACCCGTGGATCCGTTTTATTTAATATATATTTTTATATTTATATTTATTTTATTAACAATATTAAATATATTAAAAATTTAAAAACAATACACTATGTCTTGAAAGAAACCCTAGTTTTTCTTACAGTAGTTGTACCATGAATGATAGAGACTTTTTTCTTAGGAAAAGTAATTTGGAAGACTTGTTATCATTGACTTGAGCATTGAGATTTGTTTATTTTGAATTTTTAATGACTTATTTTTGTATGTTGAGACTTTTTATTGCATGAATATGTTTTGTGCAATATTTTTTATGATAGAAACTAGATATTATTGATTTTGTGACTTTTTCTTTAATTTAATTTAATTTAAAAACAGTAGATTCATGGATCTAGACTCGTGGACCCACGAATCTGACGAATCTGAATCTGGATCCCAAATTTTTAGATCCGTTGGATTTGGGGCGGATCTGAATCCTACAAATTAAAACGGATCTGGATCTGGTATTGATGATATCCGATCCGTTGCCATCCCTACTTCCAGCGAAAGGGCAAAAAACCGATGACATCATCTCTCATCGGCATTTTATTTTATTTTATTTTTATGAACTTTTGCATGATATCTGTTCATATCCTGGAAGATTATGTATAAAAAAAAGGGCAAATAGCGTCAAAATTCTTGTAGTTTCACCCGTTTCGCATTTTTTCCATGACCTAAAAATTTATCGTTAAAATCTTTGAACTTAATCCCGATTCTTAAGTTTTCCATAAAATTAATCTTCCCCTAAATTTATGCTGACATGGTTATTGGAAATCCATGTAGGCTTAATTTTTCGGCGAAACAAACGACAATGTTTACGTAATAACATAAAACGTCGTCGTTTTATATATTATTTGGGGATTTATTGAAATCAAAGTGAAAAATTGAGGGCGAACTTAAATCCCTTGTGAAATTAGGGTTCTTAACCCAAAAAATTCCCAAATCAGTAGGCAATTGAAAACGAAAATTTGTCATGTCTTCCTCATCATCATCGCGCGGAATAAAATCTCCAAAACAAACAGTTCCCAACAACTCCATTGATTCACTCAACAATTCCAAAACTTTCTTTCCATTTTCTGAATCGCTGTATTTCCGGCCAAAAGTTGACTGACAGATGATGGGCCTACTTGCGAAAGTTAGATCATGCGTCTTCAAGGCATCGCGGGCTGCATCCACTGTCGACGCAATCAGCACATGAACAATGCCGAAGTGGAAAAGCATAAATAGGCCGTGTTTTTGAGCCAATGATTGGAGATTCCGATGAGGCAAAAAGCCCAATTGATGCAGATTTTCAAGTATTGGCAGCTTTCGTGGTGATGGTGGTAGATTTTTGTTTCCAGAGAGCCATTTTGGGCTTCATTTAATGACTCAGTAAAAGCTCCGCCACATGGGCGATACATCATGTAATTAGTGGCCGAAAAACGTTATTAAGGAAAAATTAAGAATCGAATCAACAGTCAACAATTTTAACGATAAATTTTTAGGTCATGAGAAAAATGCGAAACGGGCGAAACCACATGGATTTTGATGCTATTTGTCCTAAAAAAAACTACACCAATAAATTGAAAATCTCAGATCGGCATCTCATCGCATTCATCAAATGATCAAATACACGACACACAAACAACACATCAGACCATCAATCACATCCGTGCCTTTTTTCCTATAAATAAAGTATATATAATTTAATTTCAATATCAGCTTTACATTGGTAAACTTTTCTGTGAAGCTATCTCTAATGTAAAATTAGATTCAAATATGCAAACTCATTGTGATAATGCTCCCTCTCAATCGACTATTATGGAAGTGTGCAGACAATGAACTGTATGTACTGAAAGCAGCAAGTTGAAGCAAAATCTTTCCTTACGATCTGGTACAAACGTGATCGTCCATAAATTGAGCTTCAAGCATTAGCCTTTGCAGAATTTTCTCAGAGTATTGTTAGCTGGTCTGCCAAATCTGCTAGAATTGCCGTCACTTTTCACCATCCCCACTGCTAAAAGTATGGCAATGGAAACACTTGCGCTCTACGGTTTTGGAACCACAACTGCCAACTTCAGATTACCCAGCTGGCACAATCTGGCTGGATTTTTGTATATCGTTACCCTCGCCATATTATCATCTGCCAAGACTACATGTGCAATGCTGAAAGATTCACCTTTCTCAATTGCAAATTGCCACTCTCTGATTGATATGAGAAACCAATTCTTTCTTCCATACCTGGTTGCCTTTACTTCAATATATTCAGTAGAGTTTTCATCGCCCTCCAATACAATATCGTAAGGCAGTCCAGTTTCATTAGCTTCATTTACCCATTTCACACACCGGTCACCTACTTCTTCCCCTGCGAAATATTTGAATGCTACGAGCTCCCCCAATCTCCCTGTGAGCAATGCCTGCTGAGCAAGTGCCTGATCCTTCTCACTACAAACTGATGGACCAACATCCAGAGAATCGAGATCAACAGAATCCACTACTACATTCATGTTGGATGCCACCAAGTTGCTCGGAAGATTAGACAGGGATTCTGGAACCTCTGCCCCAACTTGAACTGCTCCCTGAGCTGTTGAACTAACCTCAATGTTAAATTCACTGCTAACATCATTAAGACAAATATCTGCTGTTTTAAAATTATTCTGTGCAGAATCCCCCTCTTGGATTTTCACATTGCTAGATCCTGGTGTCTTCAACCTAGATAAATCAACAGATTTGAAACCAGGTGCAGTTTTCCAATCGGAAGGTGGCCAGTTTGACGATTTGATGCCAGGTCTGTGTTTGGATTTTGAATTGCTCGAATCCTCAACCTTCATAGAGTCAGAAGCTATGGGCGCAGCATTATTCTCCATCAACGATGAGACAGATTGAAGAGACCAGATAGATTCCTCATCAGGGAGTTTTGGCACCTTCTGGCTGTTCAAAATGAACAATTCTGTTTGCTCCTCAGTCGCACCTGATTCAGCCATGGTCTTGATCATATGAAGGAAATTTGCAAAGTGCAACTGAGGAGTTCCATCAAATAGTAAACAAGATAACTCCAAAAATATTGAATGTGAATCTGATTCCCGACAGCAATATAAGATATTTTCCTGCCAAAATAGGAAAAAGAAGCGACACATTAAAACTCAAATCGACAAGGGCCCCATCACTGAGGATGCATCTCAATTAAGTACCTGCAGAAGGCAGTTACAATGGTGTCTTCTCTTTGATGCAATGTCACAATTCTTTATCTTATACCGATAAAACAACTTTTCAACAACGACAATCTTCAGATGTTTGAGATTCTCAAAACAAGACTGCTTAAGTTGAAAATATTTGTCTTTGTGCGCATTGAAGATGTAGCGCTGAGCATATGGAAGAACCCAATTCACCAGCAAAGAAATTGAACTACTGTCTTCTGAACCATAGGCAATAGCCTCACGAGTTACAATCTGCAAAAGAAAGAAAGAATGTTCTTGTCGCTAAGAATAAAAAAGATAAGATCATGCACTTCTCTGATATAGCCTCAATACATGCTACTGTCTAGAAATACTCAATTGGTCTGAATATTAGTAACCAACTTGCATGCAGACAATAATAATAATAATAAATAAAAAGAGCTTAGAAGTATGAAGTGCATTCCACAGATGACTTAACCACAAAACCAGACATTCAATGTTATTATCATCAAGGTGGTTTCCTTTAGCCACAGGCAGTGGCGGATCCAGGATTTGTTATTAGGGGGGACGAATTTTATTGAAGTACGACGTTTGAAATTATCTATACGGGGTTCGGGGGCGGAAGCTCCCGAGCCAAATTTTTTTAAGCATTCCGTCAATTAATTTTTATATCCAACTAGAATTTTGATGGGTTTAGAATTAGAATTAGTCACTTAATATACTCCCTCCATCCGAACGAAAACGGTGCAATTCTTTCGACACGGAATTTAAAGAGAATAAAATTGTAGTGTAAAACCGTATAAAGGTGTGTGGGGCCATATTGTTTGTAGTGTAAAATTATTATCCAAATAGGATATGCACCACTTTCGTTGGGACGGCTCAAAAAGGAATACACACCGCTTTCGTTGGAACGGAGGGAGTAGTAAATAGTTGTTCGCAATTTTAATTGAATGACAAGTACATTAAAAGCATATAAAGACCTACTTCTATACGCTTTTTGAAAAATTGTTTTATCTTAAAAAAAAACTAATTTCATTATTAATAGTTCATAATTTACTTTAACTCGAGGATTGACTCAAATTCAATATTAAAAATTTATTAATTAGAAAGGAAAATAAGACAAAAATAACACAAACTTAACAAACTAATAAAACAAATAACTGTAAACTGTTAAATAATTAACATGGATATTATAATTATTAAAATATTGTATTAGATATTTTTCGTATATATATATAGTAAAATAAAAATAAAAAAATTGGGGGTACAGTTGTACCCCCTTGCACCCATGTAGATCCGCCCCTGGCCACAGGATAAAATGTCACTTTTAAAAACAAATAATTATAAAGTTACTAGGCTGGATTGCATCAGTCTCAAAGTTCGAGCTGGAGTAAGCATTTGAGAAACCGACAAGAATTCTCAACAATATGCAGCATCTTATAAATAATGAAATTAAGAAAAGGAACCAATAAGTAGGAGCATTAGCTGGATTGCATGTTAACAACAGCATAGTGCTAACATTTCACAACTGAAGAAACAACTTGAAATGTGAAAATAAAAGTAAATTTTTTCAACCAAGATAAATCTGGAGTTTGTACGTAAAATAAGTACAAATTCTAGACACAGGCAGCTAAGAAAATAGCAATTCCACAGTTTCTTCTCGTCAAATTATGAAAATGCATCATAATTGCAGTTCAAAACTTACAGCACTTAATATATATAAGTTAGGCTTCAAAATATTAAAATTAAGTCAATTAAAAGCAAGTTTAGAATAAAGGAAATGAAGCAAGGAGGCATGGAGCACTTGCAGGGTAAAAATTCTTAAGGAAGCCAGAAATAAATCTTAAAGCCATAGATCATTCTTACTAAATCTTTTTAATTGTTGGAAAATAATAGTATAAATTATTTAGTTGGTTTAACTAGTACTACTACAGATTCTGTACAAAATTTCAAGTTTTTATCGTTTTCTTAACAAGTACGAAAAAGTAACTACTCCAACTCCAAGATAAACATCACAGCTATGGATGACACTTGAACTAATTTACTAGCACTGTAATTACTATAATGAATAAACAAATTTTTGGTTTACTAATAGTAATTATAGCCACCTGTTACATGGTCATATGGAAAATATATGATTGAAAAGATGGCAAGATAAGCAAAGAAATATAGATTTGGTAAGAAGCTTTCCCTCCAACCATCTGGTCAGGGGTTTGACTCATCACCACAAGGGCTAAAACGGGGAACCATTATTGAACCTCTTTTGAAAAGATGGCAAGATAAGCAAAGAAATGTAGATTTGGTAAGAAGCTTCCCTCAACCATCGGGCTGGTGGTTTGACTCACCACAAGGGCTAAAACGGGGAACCATTATTGATCCTCTTTTTTTTGTTTTTTTAAACAAAAGCTAAGAAATGTAGATGTATCTCATAGGAGTATATAACCAGATATCTAAAAGTAGATGTGCATAACTAGATATACAGTAAAAGAGGAAAAGGGTGACAATTTTATATAAGTTTTCTAATGTTCACTTTGGTTAACATGCATAGGTTTTCAAAATGGAAAGCTTGTGTATAATATAACCAGACCTTTAGAAGCCTCTAGTGTGACCCCCGAGTGAAACTGTAAGCATCTATAATTGCTAGATCTCAATACACAACACAAGATAACAAAATAAAAGTAAATGTTAATAGGGATGCCTTCAATACGGTTTGTGTGAATGGATCGAGTAACAAATCATATCTGAAGTGTACAAGATTCAAAATTGTACGAGTAAAATTTCCATATCAAACATTCAAATGGAAATTTCAATAAAATAATGATTAAAAAAGGGATAAAAGAAACTGAAACGAGTAATGGGATCAGTGAAACAATAAAATGAAAGGCAATGAGTAATGGTATATTACCTAAAAAGACCTTGGGAAAATAATATAAATTCAAAATATATATGTTCGCATTAAAACTTAAATAGAAAAAAGTGAATAGAAATTAATTCAACAAACATATACTTTATATATATAAAGTTACGCAACAAGTAAATATTATACAGCAAATGAAAAATCCAAAAAACCAAAAAAAAGGTCCTAACTCTCTTAAATATATATGCAAGTGATGGGAGTCACAGATAAAATCAATATGAAATACTCCCTCCATCCCCCAAATGAGTACCCATTTGAGAATGACACAGGTTTTAAGAAATTGATTGAGTGTGTGTGAGTGGACTAAGTGTCTCACTTTTGTTGTGAGTGGAGTGTGTGAGGTACACTTACCAAAAAAGGAAATGAATACTCATTTGGGGAATAGACCAAAAAGGAAATGTGTACTCATTTGGGGGACAGAGGAAGTAGTATATATAAATAAATCAGAGAAGAGTGAAATCAAAGAGACATGAGAAAGAATGATAAATCCACAGAGAAACTTAAAAGCAACTGAAATATCACTTGATCCGCAGCTTAGTTTAAAAAGGCGCAAGGCGCACCGAGGTGCAAACTGGCCTGGAGCATAGGCGCAGAGCCAGAGGCAGAGTCGTAGGCTTTTCGTAGCCTCGCACCTAAAGTATAAAAATTCTAATATATTTACCTATAATAGATTTTCTACTAAAAACACAAATACTTAAAGCTGAAAATATTTTAAAAATAAATAACATCATATAAAAATAAAATATATATATAAATTATGAATTTGTAAGTCTAAAAGCTGAAAATATTTAAAGAAACAAATTCAGCCACAGAAATCTATTCTTGAACTGTGAATAGTGGGACCGCTGACTGCTGCTCTAATTAATTAGGGTAAAAGTACTTAAAAAAAGTAAAAGTATAATTCTTTAGAAGGGCCCACTTAGTCAAAAAGTTGCGGCTGTGATGGGCTTTTAAAATAAATAAATAAAATTATAAAGTGTCACAATGAGTTCCACCGCCTCAAGTTACGCATCAAATTCAGCCTCACCGCTTTATCGCCTTGAAGCGCCGCCTCACACCAACCAAAGTGTAAAATAATTCGAAACCCTAGATGACCCGAAGGCGTGTGCCTCCGCGCTTCTAAGCCTACGTGCACCTTATGTAGGTGCGTGCGCCTAATGTTAAAAGAAGCCCTAATGGTGCACCTCACCTAGGAGCGCCTGAACGCCCTCTCTAAAACCAAGATCATCAGGATATAGAAATGAAGCTATCTCAGATAGCAAAACAATAAGAGAACTTATTAAGTTAACAAATTCTAGAAACAGTTGTTGCTTTGTACTTCAAGCTATAAAGAATTAATTGAATGCACATACTCAAAACAATTAAAGAGAGATTATTCTTGTGACGGGCAGAAAACAAAGTCCAACAAGGCCAAAACTAGCAAAAGAGATCAATGCATAACTTCGAGTTCCATTTTTAAGCTATTAAAGTTGACCTAGTTGCAAGTTCAAGAATGTCAAGAATAGTGCCCAATTGAAAGCGAAACATTGCAGTGATTGCATGACACCAAACTAGCATGTAAAATATGAGTCTACGCATGAATATGCACACATACACACACACACACACACACACACACATAGAGAGAGAGAGAGGGAGAGAACCTCAGAGAGGACAGGAATTCCTAGCCTTTGCATGACAACTGAGACCTTCCCCGGAAGCATCTGATTGTCCTCAAGAGTGGATTTCTCGAAATAAAGGAAGTCAACACCTTCACGATGTTTGAATTCTCTACGTAGATTATCATCATCAGACCAGCAGACCAGACCAAATGACGAGTGTAGAGAAACCCATTTATCTAGTCTAGTAGGGAGGATTGTATATTCCTTTTTCAGGAGACTTTCTTTCAGGAATTTTACATCTTCAGAACTCATTGATCCGGACCTCAATGCATCATCCCAGATTAAGAACACCTCAAAAACCTATCACATATTCATATAAAAACCAAGCTAAGATTCCTAGGTGACAAAAAATATCAAGAATATAATTTGAGAATCACTTACCCTCTTTGCAGCCTGATGAGGCAAAGCAATAGCAGATAACTCCAGCAAAATCTGAAGGTAGCTGCTAAAAGGAGGACTTTCATCCACTCCACATTCATTCACAAAAAAATCATGAAGATGTGGGTACAAGCTTTGCAACATTTTTATCCGAGGACTACTTGCTACATCTGATACACATTCAGGGTGAACTGATTTTATTAGGTCTATGGAGCCAATAGTATCGTGCCAATAAACATCCGGAGGTGACATAAGAGAACCAGCTAAAGCATCCTCATCCGAATAGCTACATGTATCGGGAACAAAAATGAAAGGTCCAGAATGTAATTCGTCTATAACTTTCTTCTTTGAATGAGTCATTTCCTTCCAGAGGTATGCATAGAAGTTGGACATCTGTAAGACACTGGCAAAACAAGAACAGATTTATATGCAAGCCACTCTGATTGGAAGCCATTATGCAACACAAGTAGTAAAGTACTTTCTAAGAGTTATTTAAACCCCTAACCAAATAATGGCAGATGGCACTCTAGTCCAATTATCTTTACCGACAGATAACCTTGCGGCTAAAACTATTTTATGTTGTTTTGTTCTCTCATGAAGTGCATTCGCCTTATCCATTAGCCTAACAAAAAATTTAGTATGAGTTCAAATATTATGCTAGCTAGATAACTATGATAGACTTCTTCAAAGAAAAAGATAACTGTGATAGACTAATTATCATTTTCAAAATGGTACATGATCCAGGTCACAGGGTATGTACAGGTACGTAGAACAGCATTTAGACCAACATGCATCATGGAGGGGGTTGACTCAGATCGTATACCATTTTGGGTCAACGAAGATCGGAGCAGTTGGGTTAATTAAATTCTATTGTCAACTCAAGTAAAGAGATGTGCCTTTAAATGATCAAAAGTGCATCTGTTTGAAAATTGAACAAGCATATCATATTCTGAAAGCAAGCATTATCCTGCCAAACCATCTCACATCAAAATTTTAGATCCCCCTAATTGGAGCCTAATATGCCATATTAACGATTCTAATAACTTATAAGTAAATAAGGACAGGTAGTTCAACCAATTTTATTCACCCAATCAATCCAGGTTGGAAATGACTGATGATCTAGGTCATGTGATCCATGTCACACGAGGGGCAGACTTGAATACCTATGGTATAGGTCAGAAATTATTCAATCAAAAAAGAAGAAAGGTAGTGTTACTAAGCACTGCTGATGCATATAAAATCTCCTATGCAGGGATTATCAACAGTGACGGTTAATTGTGTTAAATGAAAACAATAGGACAAATGAGGACACTTGTTCATCATTATAGAAAAAAGTAATTATTTGCAATTGCCTGGGAAGAGAACGGTACTGAAAAAGAATACCTAGCCTTTAAATGAGATCCAGACTGTCTCCAAAGTCTAAGAACAGATAGAGCATCATCAAGGGTAACTTCAGTTTTTAATCCAATATCAGTGAGCAACTTTGTACTTCTCACCTGTTTCAAATGGAAAGAGTTTCAGTACTTTCACTACATAGCACATACTGTAACACACAAATACACTTGTCTCTTGTCAGGTGGATCCTCAAGTTAAAAAACTTAATGAATATGAATTCAATTCTACTGTAGTACATATTAGATGCAACATCTCAGAACCATCTAAAGCCAAGATTTTCCCTAATATTTAGTGTAAGAATAAAAAGGAACACCAGCAACTTTTCCTTAGGACTAAATGCAAGCCAAAGATTTGTCGATAAAACCATAACAGACAAGCACAGACACATTTCTTAATGAAAACCACAACACTATTTTTTTAATAGTGAGGAGTCCAGTATGACATTCCAGAAGGATAAGAGCATTTCCTTTTGAATTAGAAAAATTACAATATGGAAAGGGCTTGTCAGGTTGATTCAAATACTATATGAAGCTGAGACTTTGAACAAAGTGAACCATACAACTTTCAGAAACAGTAAAAATCCAAAGGTTACCAGCCAACATGCTCAAACCCCTTCACTTAACGACCAGCACATAATTTGGTTGACAAAAATTTTATTCTAAGTGATCATGGAGTTCAAGACAGTAACCATTATAAAAGGCACTTGAAATAAAGTAAATCGACTTTTACATTCATTTACATCAGAGATGGGCAAAAATGTGGAAGCATTTTATTAGTTACAATGTGAATCATTTTTACGATATACCAATAACCATACACAGTCGAGCAAAATAACTTATACCAGGCACAAAACTTTGGACAAAATAGTTTCAGAGCAGATATAGACGAACATGTAAAAACATACACACCACAAACTTCAAAATCCTGATTGAAACATGAAACACCTGAAATTTTCAAGCATTGACTAACCTTTGGAATGGTACAAGGAGCATTTTGACCGAAAATTGAATTTACTGCCACACAATCATCAAAGAGATCTTTAGGGTAGTGAAGTTTGTTGTTGATATTTGATGCTATCCATGGGATATTTTGGAGTGTGCATATAAGTGAGGATTTGAATGGTCTGCGCTCCCCAGTTGTATCATTGTGATAACCAGTAGCCTTATCGCTGTAATATTCATCCCACAATTTATCAAGAATCTCTAAGAGGTATCCAGACTTTTCCCTATCATCTCTAGAAGAAATCCAGGACAATATGTGAAACAACTCCTGAGATTCCCAGTTTTTAGCAACTGAATCAATGGACATCATCTTTTTAGCTTGCACTTCATCCTTAAAATTATTAAGAGACATTTCAGGAACACTCTTACCAACATCAACTACTTGAACAAAATCAGTTACTCCAATTGCCTGGAAAAAACTTCTCCACTTCAACACTCCACCAGAGATGGATTTGGTGATTGGATGTCTTACATAAGCAGCATCTATTTTGTACCAGTTAATATCAATCCCATTAATTAGCTTATCCACATCAACAGGATTTCCATACTCCTGATTGAAATGGATAGCCACCTCACTGCATCGCTTGAATCCAAAATTTGTCAGGATCAGAGCCTTTTCATGCATCTCTGCAATAATGCTATCCCTTTCTAGGCTACAGGTTGTACAATTTGATTGTAAATGGAACATAACAAAGGCAAGGTACTCTGTCATCAATTCTTCCTGCCCCACTGCAATTTTCCCATTGGATATGGCTGGCAGAATCTGCAACTTTACAATGTCATGAATGGACAGCCGCTGGACTCCGATTTTATAAAGCATCCTTGCAGCATTCTCCATAATTGTTGCGTCAGAGCATGAACCATCAATGGTTGAAGCTGCAGCCAGAAGGCCTGGATTCACAATCCGCAGTTTAGCAAACAATTTTGGAAATGTCTCAAGAAGATATTGATCACTAATACCCTGGTCTACAGAGTCACAATGCAACCAAATAGTGCCCTCATTCATAGAGCTGTATTTACCATCAGAAAGAGGGATAAATGGAGTTTTCTGTAGGTCAGATATGAAATCAGACTCGGCCCCATTACTTGAGGAAGTTTGTATGAAAAACTGAGGTGCCATTACATAAATAGTGCTGAGCCAAGATGCTAACCAGCCGAAACCCATTGACTTTAATTTATCTTCTGAGCGGCACAGTGAAGAAATAAACTTAAGCAAAATAGTGGGTCCACAATCCTCAACACCCAGAGCCTTGGCTAATGAATCTGAAAGAACAATATCCTTATTCAAGAATCCCAGACCAAGATGCTCATGAAGCAAACCATCGGGTAATAAAGAACGTGTCTGGTCAGACCAATTCCTCATGACCTTGCAAGGAGGAACCCATTTTTTTTTATCACTTTCCAGAAGCAAGCAATTTGACATGCGCAATTTGGAAATTATCCTTCGTGGTAGACTAGAAAAGAACCCGTGTACTTCACCCACAAGAGGAACAAAGCTCATAAATACTGTAATAGCTTTTGCTGGATTGTTCTTATAACAAGGAAGAGAACAAAAAGACCTCTCAGCACTAACAAACAAATCAGGGAATTCTGACAGTAACCACTGGTTCCATGGACTGTTTCCGTCAACTTCTTCTCTTGAAGAAGGCAAAACAAAATCTCCTTGGAGAATAAACTTAAGTCCGTATGTCCTGAGAGGAAGAAACGAAAAAACTGGTTGCTGATTCAGAACTGGGATATATCCTTCTTCACCTGTCTCTTTTAATGTAAAAGCTACAGAAATTTCTGTTGTTTGCACATCAGAACGAATGGTATCAACCATTAATTTCTTGGATGCTACAAACCAAGTCATCCTATGATTACCAAGGGCAACCTCTACTATGCCATTTCCTATAACTTCTTTCCTCATAACAATGAATGAATCATCAACTAAGTTTTTAAACTTAATGCATCGAAGCCGATGAAGAAATAGTAGCAATGAAGGATGAAGATCCGAGAACATAGATAAAATGTTGTTCATGGCAAATCCTTCTAGCAGGCTCGATCTGAAAGGTAGCACAATACATGTTTTCCAAGAGTTTCGATCAAGGCGGTCAGAACCTGCCAATGCCAATCTGGTATAAAAGTCAACATCACAAGGAGGAATTACTGTTGGCAGAACAAACCCAATCTGGCCTCCGGTAATGTCAAATTTTATATGAAAACCATTTGAATGAATTTCTGGAGCATCAGTAACCTGAAATTTCAGAAGAACAAAATAAATCTATTGTATACTGAAGACTGAGGGCTACCGTAGTCAACAGTAGTAGCTTGACTCACATGCACAAAATGACTTTTAATCAAATTTATCTCTTCCAAAATGACTTTACCAGCCATGACAGAACTACATCAAAGTAGAACCTAGCACAATATTCAGTTCCCTATATTTCTTAATCTTCAGATCTCAGCTAGTAGCATTCAGAACTATTTTAGAGCTACGGGCTTCAAAGACTCTAGAAGATAATGCAGCATATAGTAAACAAAGAAAGATGGACATTTAGCTGCAAAGTGCAGAAAGAAGGATAATCTAGATATAAATATGTTTGACAATGATGTCAATTTTGTGTTATGTCGGAAAAAAAATTGAAGGAAAATGAGACAACAGTCAGAATTGTCAATTTTACTAAAATATCTTTTCACGGCATTCCAGCAGAGAACAATCATTGCATAATTATGCAGCAGATAAAAATTTGGTCAAACTTTGGCATCAATCATAATGGAGTATTTGTTTAAGTCATCTTAACGGATGAGAATAATGCAAAAAGAACACTTGCAAGACAACAGAAGCTCCTGTTAATTGTACCCGAAATACTGATTTGAAACCGATGCCTTTCTTCCCAATGTATCCAGTGTTAACACCTTTTTTTGTTGAATTTCCAACATCGCAAAGGGCTCTAATGTTATTGAATGAAAAACCTTGTTCATTATTCAACACAACAATGCCTTTCTCCTGTAGAATGAATGTTAGAGTGGGCTCTACATTTGTAGCATATATATTATCATCAGCATTTTGTACCTATAGACAAATCGGACAGAAAGATATCAGGAACAATAAATATATAAAAATGTCATCAATGACAAAAGCATCTCTTCTGGTGAAAAGTCACATATAAATATCTCACTAGTTCTTCACAGAATCATATCTGCAGTTTTCTCTATTCAATTTCAGATCATTTTCGTTGTTATCACTACTGCTCGGTGTAATAAATTACTTTTGAAAATGTACTGTGAAATTCTAATTTTCTTCTGTAAATTTACTCTTAACATTGAACAAAATTATTGAACTAGCAATAAATAACAGATTTCATAGCCATCAGGAAGAAGGCCGATACAAGCTCGAAAATACAGTTCAGATGTGTGAGAACATATGCATACCAGCTCTAAGATAAAGTGTGAATCTTGAGAGTACAGCTCTTGTGATAGACAGTGGAGAGCCCTGCCCAATCGAGCATGCTGCTTTTCCAACATGCTACTTTCAGTAGCTGAAAGACATTGATTTAGACCAAATTCCTCCTGCCTAATAGATTCAATAAATTTTGCTGGATCTTTATCAATGTGATTACCAGGCCCTGATAATTGCTCAGAATATGCAGTAGTACAGAGTAAAAGGTTAGCAGAATCGGACGCACTACTGGCTGGTTTATCTTTTGCGTGATCTACCTCACTGGAAACCAGCATTTCATCCGAAGAAGCAAGATGCGCATCCAGTTCACCTTGGCCGACCATTGATGATGATGTATTGAGCTCAGAATTGACCACATCTAAGCATGATGATGCAGGGGGAAATCCAGCGGTCGTAGTAGAACAAAAAGATTGGTAATCATTTACCCATTCCAATAATCCAAGAGACAGACCAACTTCATGAAGAATGAGACGATGCTCTATTTGCTTACATTCAGCCAAGATAGCCGCAGGAATATTGTTCACAAAAGATTGTAACCCAGAAATCAATACATCGGCAGCTGTACTGCAAAACTCAACTGGCAGATAACTCAAACAGTCAAGTATAAACCTTGACAAAACTGGAGCTACCTTATTCATTATATTCCTATTATTCAAAAACTTGCTGTCAAAAATACTGGATGTACGTTTGCCGGCTATATGCTGATCAAAAGATTGATTCCCATGCATGAGTGTATTTTTATCAAGTTCTGACTCTAAATAATTATTAATAACAGCTTCAAAGGCTTTTCGTGCATGGCACTTCAGAAGTGATAGAGGAATACTCTGTTCACCGCCATATAATGCAAATAAGGACAACAACTGAACTGCTGTTTCAAAAGAAGATTCTTCAATGGAAACTTTTAAAAAAGAGTCCACAGTAGCTGAATGGTCCAAACGAATTACTTTGCCATCCTTGGTGACCAAACACAGCAACTCTTTGGAGTTAACCTCCTTTAACAACCACTCCACTATTGAACCAAGATGAGGAGCAAATAAAATATCCCAATGCGACCACAACTTCAAATCAGCCAGCATAGGGGCCTTGAGCAGGACCTCAATAGCATCCCTGCTAGTAACAGGAGCAACAATTCCTCTTTTAAGTGCATTATCAGTAGACTTACTAATATCTCCCATTTCCTTCTCATCTTGAGCAGATGAATTTCCCATATTGGCTGGTCTTGATAATGGTATAGAAAACAATACTGAATGTGAAGTTAAGTTGCATCTCTTTTCTTGTATCATATCCAGAAAGTTTTCCTTGAGATCACTATTCACTAGTTCAAAGCATACTAAAGGAAACTGCCTAGCCAGCAATTCCGAAATATGATGGATATTCACAGTTTCATTTTCCTGAAAGCTATCTAAAGCTTGTGATAGCAACACGTCCAACTGAATAGGCAGCATGTGAGCCTCCAGACAAACATTTTTTGATGAACCACCCAGTATGCACTTTTGTAATGCATGAGGAAACAGGTGTGTATATTTCTCCAAAAACACAAAATATTCTCCGTAACCAAGCGATTCAAACTTGTCGGCAGAATATTGTTCAATCAGCCAATACTCACAGTCGCAGAGTTTCCTCAACAAACGGAATCTATTTTCTCGGGGACTTTTAAAGGGCAAAACATCATCCTCAAAATACTCAGAAATTTTCTTAGCAATATCTTCAGCTACAATATCTATAGAAATTAAAATAGAAAAGGTGAGAAAACAGGACATCAACAATAGAAAAACCAGAAGTGGTGATCACATTCCACATTACCCATAAATTTTCTTAGCAATATCTTCAACTACAATATCTATAGATATTAAATAAAAAGATAAGAAAAGCACCACATTTCACAATAATTAGAGCCTCTATGCATCAGATTGCTAAAAAATAAATGTCCTGTCACAAAATGTACAAGCTCAGAAAAAAAGAGGGGACTGGTGCAGCAAATGCCATTGACCAGACCAAGTTCACTACAACATGCTTTCCAGAGGTTATAGTACATCTGATATACATGCAAGGTAAAATCCAATGGAGCATTGACACAAGCCCAACTAAAGTTGAAGTATAGCTACGTTGGAAAGAAAAAGCGTTTTTAATAGAATGATGCGGCAAAAACTTCATAGCAATCTGAACAGGAAATTTCAATTCAAATTCTATTGTTGCTCCCGATCCCATCAAATTTTTGAAAAACATTGAACACACAGGAGGCCAGTAAGGAAACAGTAAGAAACTAGACCCATGATCATTAAAAAAAAATAAAGGATATTGCTTTCTCTACTGAACCAAAGAGTACTCACCGTGTTTATATGTAACAATTTCAGGTGCTGGAGCAGCAACATCCTTCTTAGCTGATTGGACATCAATGTTTATATAATCATCTGAACTCTCATCTGGTTTATTGCCTATTTCTTGTTGGCCAAACGTCAGGAAAGTATCATACATATTATCCCATAATCCCAATTTAATACATGTCACCTGTAACAGCCAGATACTAGTAAGCCAAAAGCATGTTTAGAAAAGAAAACCTTTAATAAGCAGGATATGGGACCTATGGATGCTAGGAAAATAATGAATCACTAAATTTCTAATAAACTAATAACTGAACCCAATAAAGTACAAAAACCAATACACTTACAGCAGCATAGAGCAATCCAACAAATGGATATGATGTGAACATTTCCTTCACCTTCCTCTTTTTCCTTATGTTGTAAAATTGAAGCATCCTCTCAAGAACCTAATAAGCAATGAAAAATGAAGCACAAAAAGAGAGTCAGCCCACTGTCAGGCAGTGCACAATATTAGTTATTTTTTCACCATCAGAGTCATCAGTCCGAGATTCAAAAACAAATTCAATACTTAATGTCTATTGGGATTACTTATCCAATTATGTGCAGAAAAACCTCTGATTCAAGTGAATCTAGTAGAACATAGAAGAGTGCTCAAAAATATAAGTAGAACATAAAGAGTGCTCAAAAATGAAAATAGAACATAAAAGAAATCTAAATACCCCAAGCATAATTTAAAAAACTGAGAAGCTAATCGCGCTAGAGAAAGGAAGGTCAACTGGCTTCATTTAATAAACTAAGCACTTAGATCCATTATCATTTTCTGGTATAAACTGATCATGCAAGATGCCAAAAGTGACATGCTTCATCAACCCTTAAGTAGGATAAAAGGTCTAAAGCTTTACTTTACAATTTAACAATGAAGATACTATCCACACTTATATTTTACGCCATTTTGATTGAGTTTGGAATATTTGCTGAAAAGTAGAGCCTGAGAGCCAGTAGAGGCCATCATTAGTTTTATGTGAGATGGGATATGGACCATCATCTTAAAACAACCAAAGAAGGATGACTCAACAAATTCAGGATAAAGGGAGTTTGTTTTACTGAGGAAACCTAGATCTTGATATCAATATATGACTAAGGATATAATGATTGGTGGCTGAACTTATATCCCAGGCCCTAACTGATCATCCAACGGCTCTCAAGTAATTGATGTGTTTTGTAAATTTTAACAGGAAGAGCTGGTCGCTAATGGCAATGGTTCCAAGGAAAAGGAAAAGTTTAATGATCAAAAAATTACAAAGAGGCTAAATTAGAAGAGAATGCAGCTCCACTATACTGTGCATCTCCATCAAAGATCAAGATATTACCTCATCTGCATCATTATCTCGGCATGCCTCTTTCCAAGTGGTAATAAATGTCCTTAACGATTCAATGGAAGGTGAATGACCACTTATACTCTGATAGTCAGAGCCCTTAACCTTGACATCTGCATCAAATTTCTTCTTTCTAGCCAGCTTGCGAGGTAAAGAAGTGCTTGAACTCAAATTTTCATATCTTCTCTTCCCACGGGAGTGCTTATTGTCCATATCACACCTTACACCACTGCTAGGTGTACAAGAGGTAGACTCTACTTCACCTTTCAAACCCAGCCTTCTCATTTCTTCAGTTGCTGATGGATAAGGGCAACTACCGACACGTTCCGCTCTACCATGTGACAGCAACTTATTACAGCTGCTGTTTGGATTATTCTCATTCTGATTATCTTCACATCGATTAGCTTCGCTATCATCATCCTCCGAACTTGATGACAAAAATCTTATGTGTTTACCACAAAACTGGGTATCTTCGGATGAAAAAGACTTCAGACGCTGGGAGATTGTGTTAAAATGGTCATCCATTTCCTTTTTTTGTTCCGAAAAAAGCGGACGTTTCTTGCTGCGTTTCCCATTATCCATTCTGATTTTCTCATAACATTTTTCTAGTACAGTATCTTCTGATTCTTTTGCCTGCTTTATATGATTAACATATAATCTGAGACACAAGAAGTATAATTGATTTAGAAATTAACAAAAAAAGTTGGTACTTGTTGCACCAACTGCATTATTTTCCATAAATACTAAATGAGGGTTTGTAGAACAGTGTTTCATAGATACCAACTCCAGCACGGAAAAAGAATAACTATGTTGCCTCATAGAAGCAGCACCATACTTTTCAAGAAACTAGATCAATAGCATGTGTGTCTTATCATTCAGGACATGGTTCATAACAACACTAACCAATTTATAGGACAAGTAAATTTTATTAAGAAAATAACAATTACAACAAGGATGAGAAATCTCAAATTAGACTTAGAAATTAACCAAATCGCATTGTTCACTGTTCCAATGTATAATGTATCAACTATAAGGAAGGCTTTTAAATCTTTGTAGTTTGGAACCCATAAGGCAACCCTAAATTTAACATGTATTAAGCTTTGTATGGTACAAGAGGCGGTTACACAAGGAAAGACTGAGAGTACTAGTACTGATAATGATTTGCTCAAAGTCAATAACAATACTATTGATTGAGCGCAATAGTTATATACACAAAATGAGCTCAATATGAGGAGTTCAATTGTGAAACTTAATTTGTATCAGGATAGATCTAGTGCCCCTTCCACCAAGCCTTACATCCCTACTGATATTTGAAAACAATATTCTATAAAAACCTACACTTCTTTTGCTGCCTCACATCCCTAGTCCCCACCACTCCCACCACTACATGAGTTACAGAGTTAGAACATGATATTATCTAATCAAAGCATACTGAATTACTGATAGAAAGGATCCTTACATAAATACACATATTATGAAAAATAACTTCCGAATCCACCATAAAATAATTGGGGTTACATAAAAATTTCCAGGACTATAAATGACATAACATTTATAGAAACGTGTTCCTAAATTATACAAGTGCCGTTATAATCGCATATCATGTTCTAATCGGTAAAAATGCTCTAAATAAGACATTAAAATTACAAACCAGGAAAAAAAAAAAAAACCTCACCTGAAATCCTGGACCCGCAGACAAAGGTGTTCCCAGCCACTGGCAGATTGCTTCTTACAAATAAAATCCAAAAAAGTATCAACTTTAATGCTTTTCTTTTTGTGAGTATCAATAAACTCACAAAGGTAAGATATTATTTCTTCAGTCCTTATTCTATAAACTTCAGTCACGTTTGAAGTCAGAGAAAAATAATGCACAGCAAGTGGGTGCTGCACCAAAGGACCCAATTCCAGCTCTTCAAACTTTTTGACGCCTTCACTCTCACAGACTGCCAGTTCCAAATCATACAACGAAGTAATTTTTCTAGCCGCAACAAAGCAGTGTATGAATGCATTGATCTATAAAAAATTACAAACAAACATCAAATTATGAATTTTATACCTGCAAAAAACTGAACTAAAGTAACGGATACTAGAATGCGGTATAAGAAATTAAGATGTTGCACCAGAGAAAACCAAATAATTTCGTGTAATTCACAATTATATTTCTCATAATTAACACAAATTAGTAGCTCAAATATAGAAGGCTCGAACGGAAAGAAGTGTCGAGCAAGGATGTTTAGATCGCCATGAAACGATTGATTCTTTCAAGGATTACTCCAACCATCCTGAATTTTAGTTATCATACACACCCACACCCACACCCACACCCACACCAAAAATTGAAATATAAAGGATTGAAAGGTGAACGGTTTGTGATGCCAATAAAAGTTCAATTTGCGCACCTTCCCTTCTGTAACAAGGATGCTCTTGAGCGAAGGCACTTGCTGCATTTGAAACCCCAAACTTTCCCAGGAGTCGACTTTCACAGCCAACAACGCTGCCTGCGAAACTTTCCACGCTGAAACATTTTTTTTCGACTTCAAAAGGTCCTTCCAAGCGCTCCTCGCCGCCTTATCAACTTTCTCAGCCATCTCGTTTTGCACCTTAACGGGCTGTTGCGGGAAGTTATTGTTATTATATTCATTCTGACGCGGTGCTTGAAAACTATTATGTTCGGGATTCAGTTGGATATTCATGTTCGGAAACTGTTGTTGGACCTCGGGGAAGCTGTTAGGGTTTTGGAGAAAGGGATTAAATTGAGCCAACAAACTGGGGTTTTGCTGGAGGATGAAGAGATTGGGGTTTGGAAAGAAATTAGGGTTCAGGTGAAGTTGCTGTTGCTGCTGCTGTTGCTGTTGCTGTTGCTGTTGCCGTTGCTGTTGCCGCGGCTGCGGAGGTTGTGATGGCCGACGGCCGCTGCCGCCGCCAGGGCGGAAAGGCTGTCTTCGTCCGTGCATTGGAGATGGAAGAGAGACGCAGTATCAGTTGCAGGGAGGCGGGAGCACAATAACTAGGAGTATAATTTGTCTTCGTGTAAATAGCATATTGACCCTTACAAAGTTGATTATTGTAAGAAAACCACCGGATTATTTACTTTTATTCTGGGTTAATTGTAAGAGGCTAAGCCCACGTTTGGTTCGATGTTTTTAGAGGTTGGAAAAGAAATCAAGTAATTGAATTCATTACTTGTTGTTTGATTTAGGTAATGAGATAATCATTAGGTAACTCAATCACTCAATTTGTTACCCTTCAAAATAGAGGGGAAACAAAATAAAGGGAATTCCTTACTAATGTTTCATTTCCATTGTTAAACCAAACACTAAATAAAAGTAATGGTTATTGTTATCATTTCACCCCTTTATTTGATTTCATTCCTTTTCCATTCATATACTTGAACCAAACGAGCACTAAGAGCTATTGGTTTAATACACAACTTTTGAATTACATATAAATCGGATAAATATGTCCCCAAGAGGACACCAAGGGGTGCGATCTCCTGTGTGTGAACAGTGAGGTTTCAGGTTCAAACTCCATTGCCCCCCTCCCCAACTCCCTCAAGTCAAAAAAAAATATCGGATAAATATCACTTTAAATTTTAAACTATTCTTGTACTATCAAAGTATATACTCCTTCCGTCCCGGCCAAGACGCTACATTTGCTTTTCGGCACGGTATTTAAGGAGTTGTAGATTAATGTTTTAAGTGTGTAATAATAAAGTGATAAAGTAGGAGAGAAAAAAGTAATAAAGTGATAAAGTAAGACAGAGAAGGTAATAAAGTGATAAAGTAGGAGAGAGAAGGTAATAAAGAAATACTTAATTATTGTTAATTTAAGTGTTTAAAATTTCTTATTTTTGCCAAATATAGAAATGTAGCATCTTCGTTGGGACGCCCCGAAAATGAATATGTAGCATCTTGGGCGGGACTGAGGGAGTATTAAATTATCGAAAATATTTTTTAATCTTTGAAATCCTTCATTCTTTAAATTTTCAATTAGTAAACATATAATGACATCGTTCTGTATAATATTGATAAAAAATAATAATTCTAAATACATCGTGGCCTCCGGCAAGCCATGTCAAATTTTCGAAGTTAAAAAAATAGACGAATGGTAAAATTGACACAAAATTGATAGTCCAAGATTAAAAAAATATTTTCAATAATTCAGAATATAATTCATAATGCAAAAATAGTTTGAGATTTAAAATAATATTTATCCTACAAACTTTAATTTTAGTAAGATAATATATAAACTTTCAATTTATTAGATCGTCTAAAATTCAAGAGCCAGAGGCTCTACAGATTTTAATTTCATTTTTTCAAAAATCAAATTTTAAATTTTTAAATAAAATAAATATTGATTTTTAAAACAAAAAATATATCATTAAATTTAAATTCAAAATTTACAATAATTAAATAAATAGAATTTAAAAATTACAATTAAAATTAGATGTTGCATCATCGACGTGTTGCGACTCGCGATCTCCTCACACAATTGCTTGTGCATCGCTTATTGAGTCGGCCCCATTTGCGAAGCATCGAGGGTAATAATTTGGGCATTGACTATGTCGCGTTTCGTTTTATTCATAACGTTGAGCTTCTCAACGACTTTTTCCATCATCTTGATGTATTTCTCTTTGTTTGAAGCCAAAGACGACTGAATCCTTTTACCTTTCCCTTATCGTGCATTGCCGCCTTTTGGCCTATAGGCCTAGTCGTGATGCTTGGATCAAAGGACATCGTTGTGTACCCCCCATATGGTATTCTTCGCGTGTTTTGTTGAATGAGCGCCATTGCTGATGAAGGCGAATCATTGATATTCGCGGAAAATATGCCACGCCGCGAAGTATTTGAGGAGCCTTGATGTTGGTTTAATATATATTTCTTGGGCTTGTAGAATAATTTGGTCATCACTCATGCCGCTCCCTCATTTACTTCAGCATTTGTCATAAACTGCCTCACAAACCTTTACGTTTTTTTACACATATTGGAAGTGTGACTTTATTTGTTTGTTATCGCGCTACGACGCACCGGGAAGACAAGTTTAGTTGAAGCACCTCGTATTTTTCCCCAATAGACGAGTGCCTTTTGATTAACATCATTGACAATATTATGGGTCACCTCGACCCATACTGAACAAATTAGCTCGATCTCCTGCATAGTGTAGCAGTGCTTGACTTCGTCACCTTGGGAAGCACACGAATCTCAGTGGTTTCTTCATCTTGAATAAATTGAGTTTCGTTCAAATTGATAGCCTCAAAACCTTGATAGTTGAATGTGTTGGATGCTTGAGAAAACAGCGAAAAGCAGATATGAAAAAAAGTTGGGGTCGGTGACAAATTTGATTGGCTGGAGAACCAATTGTTAAAGTCACATTCCATCTTTTTTTGAACAAAAAGAACAAGAATAAAACTTAAATTGAAAGAAGAAGAATAAGAAGAAAGGAAGATGTAAAAAATGAATGAAAGTAGGCAAAATTTAAACAAAAAAAATTATTATTGTCACAACAGCAACTTATTAAAAGAAATTCAAACTTCAAATGCAGAATTAAAATTAAACTTTTTTTAATTGGCTATGCACACGCCCCACATAGTGAGCTTGTAGATGTGGCAATGCGGAGGGGCTCGTCGAGGGCGAGCTCGACCCTCTCGATCGAACCCCAATATTGATGTTCTTATTTTAAATAAATTTAAATTTGGAGATTTTAAAGTTATAGTAAAATTAATAAATTCATCTCAATTTATAAATTGGCTAAAACAAAAACGTGTATACATAAAATCTACCCAGACTCTGTCTATTTTATTGATTATATGACAATACATTTAAAACTTATCAAGTAATTTTATAACCTAAGCTTTTTCTATCTGACTACGTAAACCTTATTCTTTTGGCAAAACAATAAGTCATGCCACCGTTCAATACATGGAGATGGGCACTAATAGGTAGGTTAGGATATGGCCATATAACTTAAATCAAGATTTGTAAAAATAAGAAGGGGGTGATTGATGCATTAGAATTGTATTTGGTAGATTAGATGTAAAATGTAGATAGTGATGAATGAATGTTTGGTACACAAGTTTAAAACTTGGATTAACATAGAATTACAAATAAACCCTCTTTTAATTTTAAAATAAAACATTTGCCCTTAACTTGAATAATTAAATTATTTCAGATTTTAATAAATTCCAAATTTGTATTACTACTTCATAGATTAAAAAAAATTGCAGATCGCCGCTGAGGGCGACTAGGGCTTGGACAAGGTCGGCGAGGAAAGGGGGCGGTGAGGGCGAAGGCGGGGTCGGCGACTTTGGCAAGGGCAGAGGCGTTGAGGGCGAAGGCGGTGAGATCTGCACCCAAATCTTCTAACCATCTTCTCGAGCCAACACAGATG